>NC_090814.1:89650285-89950285 GCF_000390325.3 Nicotiana tomentosiformis
AATTCTCATGTGACTCAGGTGTATGCCTAGAAGCTCTTCGAGGACTGGTGAACTTTTTGAAGGACTCTCAGACCCCGAGAAAGCATTTAGGGCATTAAATCGAGCCAACAAGAAGAACAAACAGTTACAACAAAAACACACACTCGAAATTGAAATGGACAACATGGACGATGTCAACGAAAACAATCGGAATAATCGGATTGACCCAAATAATGGAGTGGTGGCACCTCTTGTGCCAGAAGCTACTCTTTATGATTGGGCACAACCAACTGCTGATAACTTAGCCACCGCCATTGCTGTACCTCAGATACAAGCGGAGACATTCCAGATCACCAACAACATGTTGTCTCTGTTGCAAAATAAGGGACTGCTCTCCGGGTCATACATTGAAGACCCACAACAACATTTGAAGAATTTCCTATCAATATGTGCGGCCCAAAGACAGCCGAATGTGACTCCTGAAGCCATCAAGCTATTACTGTTTCCATTCTCTATGACTAGAGAGGCTCAAACTTGGCTGAATTCGCTCCCAATAAACTCCATTGCCACTTGGGAAGAATTAGTCAAACAGTTCTTAAACAAGTTTTATCCTCCCAACAAGACTGTAAGGCAGATTGATGAGATATTACAGTTCGGGCAGAAACCAACTAAGACCCTGCAAGAAACCTGGAAGAGATTCAAGGGTATGCTAGTGAAGTGTCCACATCATGGCATTCCAGATCAGATATTGGGACAGAGATTCTACATGGGTTTAGCAGATAGTTTGAAGGCCAATGTAGATGCTTCAGCTGGGGGTGCATTTTTTAGCAAGACATTCACAGAGTGCAAGATTCTTCTTAACAAGATGGCTCAAAATTCAGGATGGATGGCTAGAGGTACGACACTTACACCAATAGTGCATTCTATTGCTCTTGACCCAAACAATTCCCATGCAGAGAACATAGCCACTCTCATGACTCAGATGAGCATATTGACAAAGAAAATTGATGAGATGGTACAAAGCAAGTGCACATTGTTGATACGATGAATGGAGGATTGTGCACTCCTTGCATAAACCAGTCATATGTGTGCTCGTGGAGTGGAGAGAATGACAATCAGGGCTTCAGAGAAGACATGAATTATGTCAATAATTTTGGAGGTCAGAGGCAAGGTGGGCAACAATGGGGACCAACACCAAACCAGGAGTACAGACCTAACCTGCCATAACACAACCCCAATTTTGGAGGCGCACGACCACAAGGTCAAGTTGTGCCTTATCAAAGGCAGTAGGGCTATAATCAACAGGACCAGCAACAGTTGGCCTACCAACCACCTCATCAACAATAGGACAACAACATGGTAGAAATCAGGGGTATGCTACAACAACTCATTGGAACAAATGGTAAGATGCAAGAAAATTTAGCAGTACATGATTCAGCAATCAAAAGCATTGAAACTCAACTAGGACAGCTGTCTATGGCCTTGAACAATCGCCCCCAAGGAACATTGCCTGGAGATACAAATATTAACCCAAAGGAACAGAACCAAAATCAGCTAATGGCAGTGAGTCTCAGGAATGGAAGAGATTTAGACAGAGAGCAAGAAGTTGCTCAATTTACGAGAGAGACTAAGCCAACTACACCAGTTACATTAGAGGCAGATGAGTCAGCAGAGCTCACCGAGGTTGTAATTGAACAAGAACAGGTTGACAAGGGTAGGGAGAAGGACGGTGAACAAGTCTCAGAACATGTGGCACCTCTTGTGCTAGAAGCTTCCAACAAAGAAAAGACATCAAGTAGTGGACAGAGGTTGACTCCTACACCATTCCCTCAGATTTTGGCAAAACAAAAGAAAGATGATCAATACAGAAAATTCATGGAAATGCTTCGACATATTCAATTGAATATTCCACTGATGGATGCTTTGAGGGAAATTCCAGGGTATACAAAAATGATAAAGGACCTGATGTCGCAGAAATTTGACTTTCAGGACCTGTCCACTGTAACTCTGATACAGACCTGCAGCGCGGTAGTGACAAGATCTATGGCTCAAAAGGTGTCTGATCCAGGTAGCTTCACTATCCCATGCACTATTGGGAGTTATGCTTTTGCTAAAGCATTGTGTGACTTGGGAGCCAGCATAAACTTGATACCCTTGGCAATCTATACAAAACTGAGCATTGGCGGAGCTTGACCGACCTCAATGTTGTTGTAACTGGCCAATCGCACAGTCAAAAGATCGACAGAAATTCTTGATGATGTGTTTGTGCAAGTGGGGAAATTTGTATTTCCTGCAGACTTTGTTATTCTTGACTGTCAGGTGGATGAAGAGATACCCATCATTCTGGGAAGGCCATTCTTAGCCACTGGGAGAGCATTAATTGATTGTGAGATTGGAGAATTGAAAATGAGGTTGAACAATGAAGAAATAATATTCAACGTTCAACAATCCATGAGGAGACCCAGTGAATTTGCAAACTGCTCACTAGTGGAGGCCGTGGATGTGATACTGCAAGAAGAGGATAAGACCCTTAATGTCAAGGATCCACTAGAAGCCTGCTTGATGAATTTGGAAGAGATGGACGGTGAAGGGTTGGTAGAGTGGGTCATGGCTCTCGAAGGTCAAGGATTCTAGAAAAGTGAACCTCAGTTCGAGCCCCTACGCTTAGAAGAGAGAGCAACACCACCTGCAAAACCATCAATAGAGGAGCCACCACAGCTGGACTTGAAAACGATTCTAGCCCACCTTAGGTACGCGTTTTTGGGGCCTAATTCTACTTTGCATGTTATTATATCATCTGGTTTGCTAGTTGTGCAGGTAGAGTAACTATTACAGGTATTGCAAGAATGTAAGACTGCCATTGGTTGGACCATGGAAGACATAAAGGGTATTAGCCCAGCCTTTTGCATGCACAAGATTCTTCTAAAAGAGGGGCACAAACCTTCTAGGGAGCATCAACGACGACTGAACCCGAATATGAAGGAATTAGTAAAGAAGGAAGTGATCAAGTGGCTGGATGCGGGTATCATCTTCCCCATCTCTAACAGCAACTGGGTCAGTCCTGTCCAATGTGTGCCGAAAAATAGAGGAATGACGGTCGTACAAATTGAGAATAATGAGTTGATCTCAACTCGTACAGTCACGGGGTGGCAGATTTGCATGGACTATCGAAAACTGAACACATCCACTCTAAAGGACCATTTCCCATTGCCTTTCATTGACCAAATATTGGACATGTTAGTTGGGCGGTCCCACTTTTATTTCTTGGATGGATACTCGGGGTATAACCATATCTCAATAGCCCCGGAAGATAGAGAGAAAACATCATTCACTTGTCCATATGGCATCTTTGCCTTTCGGAGAATGCCCTTTGGACTTTGCAATACACCGGCTACATTCCAGCGGTGTATGTTAGCCATTTTCACTGACATGGTGGAGGATATTATGGAGGTATTTATGGATGATTTCTCCATGGTGGGGCATTCATTTGAAGATTGTCTTCATAACTTAAGAAGAGTGCTTAAAAGATGTGTAGAGACAAATCTGGTGCTGAATTGGGAAAAGTGCCATTTTATGGTACAAGAAGGAATAGTGTTGGGGCATCGAGTGTCTAGCAAGGGCATTGGAGTCGACCATGCTAAGGTTGATGTGATTGAGAAGCTGCCACCGCCCACTTTGGTAAAGGCAGTGAGAAGTTTCCTTGGGCACGCCGGGTTCTATAGGCGATTCATTAAAGATATTTTCCAAAATTGCTAACCCTTTATGTAAGCTGCTTGAAAAGGATCAGCCCTTTGTGTTTTCTAATGATTGCAGGTTAGTTTTTGGGGAGCTGAAGAAGAGATTAGTGACTGCACCCATCATAGTGGCACCCAACTGGGAGCAACCATTCGAGCTCATGTGCGATGCCAGTGATTATGATATAGGAGCAGTCTTGGGGTAACGCAAAGACAAAATGATGCACCCGATTTACTATTCAAGCAGGACGGTCAGCGGTGCACAGCTTAATTACACTGTAACGGAAAAGGAAATGCTGGCTGTAGTGTTTGCCTTCGACAAATTTAGGTCGTACTTAATTGGTTCAAAAGTTATTGTTTATACTCACCATGCAGCAATTAGGTACTTGATTGCAAAGAAGGAGTCAAAGCCATGCTTGATTCGCTGGGTTCTGTTGCTATAAGAATTCGATGTGGAAATCCGTGACAGAAAGGGGACGGACAATCAAGTGGCAGATCACCTCTCAAGATTGGAAGGAGCTGAAAAGAGAATGGAGGTTGAAGACATAACAAAGACATTCCCAGATGAACAGTTACTTGCTGTGACAATGGAGGAGACGCCATGGTATGCTGATATTGCTAACTATTTAGAAAGTAGTATTGTGCCTTATGAACTCTCCTCAATTCAAAAGAAAAAGTTCTTCCGCGATTGTCGAGCCTATTATTGGGACGAACCTCTATTGTTTAAAATATATGTAGATAACATGATCCGGAGGTATATCCCCGAGAAAGATCAACCTTCTGTTTTGCAGGCTTGCCATGCTTCACCATATGGTGGACACTTTGGAGGAATCCGAACAGCAGCAAAAGTGTTGGAATCGGGATTGTATTGGCCTACCATGTTCAAGGATGCCCATGCTTGGGTCAAAAGTTGCGATGAATGCCAAAGGACAGGCAACATATCTCGCCGTCAGGAAATGCCGATGACCACAATTCAAGAGGTGGAGGTTTTTGACATGTGGGGGATCGACTTTATGGGGTCGTTCGTCAGCTCGTATGGTAATAAATATATATTGGTAGCGGTTGGATATGTATCCAAGTGGGTTGAAGCGGTGGCTCTCCCAACCAATGATGCAAAAGGAGTAACAAGTTTCCTAAAGAAAAACATCTTCACACGTTTTGGCACCCCGAGAGCTATAATCAGTGATGGTGGAACCCGTTTTTGCAATAGAGCATTCGCACGTCTGTTGGAAAAGTATGGAGTTCGCCACAAAGTAGCCACACTGTACCACTCACAGATGAGAGGGCAAGTCGAAGTGTCCAATAGAGAAATTAAAAGTGTCCTGATAAAGACAGTGAATACAACAAGGACTGATTGGGCAAAGAAGCTGGATGATGCATTATGGGTGTATCACACATCATTCAAAACTCCAATTAGTATGTCACCGTACAAGTTGGTGTTTGGAAAGGTATGCCACCTTCCGGTAGAGCTCGAACATAAAGCACTTTAGGCACTGCGGTAGTTGAATCTAGATATAGAGACCGCAGGCACCAGAAGAGTCACTGAGTTACATGAGCTCGAGGAATTCAGGTTCCATGCATTTGAGAATGCTAGATTATACAAAGAAAAGATAAAAATGATCCATGATAAGCACATCCTAGATCGGAACTTCAAGCCCGGAGATCTAGTATTGTTATACAACTCGAGATTGAGATTGTTTCCGGGTAAGTTGAAGTCCCCGATGGTTAGGACCCTTCAGAGTGGTGCAAGTGCTCTCAAGTGGAGTTGTAGAGATTGAATCCGAAGATGGGACAAACAAGTTCACGGTAAATGGGCAAAGGCTGAAACATTACCTTGGATGGTCGAAGAGAAAGGGGATAAAGTGGTGATAACTTTGGAAGAGCCCCAGTACATGAACGAGGAGTGATAATGAAAGCTTGTGTCGTGTTGCGACGTTAAATCAGGCGCTTCCTAGGAGGCAACCCATGGTTTGTTATAAATCGTCGGGCCGCGATGTTAACTTAGGCGCTTTTTGGGAGACAATCCATTATTTTCAACCTTGGTTGTTGTAATTGATTTTGAACGACTTTGACCGATCTACTAGTGTGCAGGGCAAACATTATGCGCATCGGAAGGATTTGGGGGTCGAAATTAACCCGAGAATAAGTAAAAATACGGCAAAGACAAAAATTGGCTGGAGACGGAGATCCGCGGCCGCGAATTGGACCGCGGATTTTGGCCTGTGTTCTGTCCCCCGTCCGCGGCCATGGATTGGACCGCGGATTGGGGCGCATATATTTTGCCCCCTCTGCCCAGAATCTGTGATCGCGGATTGGGGCGCGGATTTTGGGCGTGTACAGGTAAGTTTCTTCTTATTTTTTATCCCCCCTTATTTTTCCCTAACTTAAACTCCCCCAACCCCCACTTCCCCCACTTCTCTTCTTCGTTGCAAAACCCCTCCCTTTCCCCATATTTTTCTTTCAACACAAGACTTTTCTCCTTCCTTCTCTTCTCCGCTCAACCACTCTCCTACCTCCGTTCTTCTTAAGATCTCCAAGTACATGATTTTATTCCTCTTTCTTAGTATTTTTCTTTTTTCCTTTTTTGTATAGGGTAGTAAAATCATAGGTACTTTTGTCTGGGATTTGGATTGCGGTTTATATGTGGTATATGGAGGCTATTTGAATTGGTTGATTTGGGGGAAGCTATTGTTGGGTTTGTGAGGAATGGTAGTCCAATTGGGTCTTTGGGTGACTTGGGAAAACATATGCACACTACCTGTTTGTTGATTTGCCTTAATGAGTGTTGAATATAAATTGTGACCACTTGTGCGAGTGAAGTCTGAGTAACCGCCATTGAGACACATATTCCTCTCTCCACTGATAGTAGTATTTATTGTGTAGATAACATGCAACCTTCAAGGAATGGACGCGCTACCGGGGCCTCATCAAGTGGTCATGGAGGCTCATCTCGGGGATGGGTGCCGGCCAGTGCAGCTTAGTTTGATCGTACCGGGTTTGTCTCCAGAGCTGCCCAAGACCGTTTCAGTTTGAAGGCCACTAAAAAACCTGTACCAGAAAGGGGTATTGACAGGGCATCCCTCCAGGATGAGTGCCCTAATATGTATCGGGAGTTGATCAGGCACTGATTGGACAACTTTTTTGAAGAGCCAGAGGAGGGTAACTTGATATTTATTCGGGAGTTCTATGCCAACTGCCCCGAACATGAGGATAGAATATGCATTGTGCGACACACGAGGGTGGATTCCTCGATAGAAGCTATCAGGAGAGTGTATCGATTACCTGAATTCAATGGGGAGGAGGATTTCTATGATACTTACAGGAGAGAACCCATCATATGGAACAGATTTTTCAGAACTATCTGTGCACCAAAAAAAGAGGTAGTGTGGGTTGTGCCGGGATCGAAGCTACACTCTTCCTCACTCACTTTTGAAGGAAAGTGCTGGTTGTACATCATCAACAGTCGCTTGCTGCCGTCCCACAACACCACGAAGGTAAATGGTCTGAGAGTTGCCTTGATATGGTGCTTCGTGAATAGCCATGACTTCGATGTGGCCAAAGTTATTCAGTTTGAGATATTCGTCCGTTCACCACAGAAGAGGTATGGGTTCTTTTTCCCCTCTCTGATCACTAGATTATGTCGGGCAGCAAGGGTGCCTAAGAACCCAAATGCGGATGGCATGGTAAAGAAAGAATCAAAGTTCCAGGTAGACAAAATGACAATCGAGAAAGACTTGGTGGCACAAGGGGCAACTCATAGTGACGATTCTAATGCGTCGGAAGAGGGCGATGAAGGGCAGGAGGAGGTTGAACCTGCCTCACCCCCACAGGAACAAGCTGCAGTGGTTGAAGGACCATCCCAGGGCAGACGGAGCACGCGAATGACAGCCCTAGAACAAGACATGGCAGGACTGCGCACTTCCGTCACGGAATTGGGGACCAGAGTTGATGCTTTGGCCACCCAAAATGCGAAGTCAGAAAAGAAAATCATGGGCTGGCTGCGTGCGCTGGGGAGAGCATGTCATCTCCACCCTGGCACTGTCTCCGATCAAGACTGATCCACCGAGGAAGTTCCTTTACCTCACATTACTTTACTTTGTATGACATGGGGACATGCCATCTTTTTATGTATGGGGTGGGGGATACTTTGTTGTAGGTTGTATGTAGATAGTTTCATAGTTTATTTGATTAACTCATTGATTTGATTATGCGGTAAGTAATAGGATTGGACTACTCATTTATCAGAAGTCTAACTAAATGATGACTATAAGCATTTGGCATTTTTGCGTATATAGTTCTTGTTTGACCTACACTCTAAATATTTAACTATTTTTCTGCTGTAGGTGCGTATTAGATCCTGGTGACAAGATTGTTGACTGCCCACCCACTTTGACAATGTATGAATTTGATGCAGCTGTAAATGGTGCTCATGTCATAAAAGGTAGATACGAGTTTTAGTTATATTCCTAGTTATTATTATACCGAACTTTAGCTCCTTCCTCTTCTAGAAGAGTCTTGAACTTGTTTTGGTGCAAGAAATCATCAGCGTTGAAATTACTGTAGAGATCTTGGGAAAAGAAATAGTATAGAGAAAGAAGTTACAAAGAGGGAGGAATGGAGAGGGAGGGAGGGGGAAAGAGAGTGGGGTGATGGAGGGAGGGAGGAAGAGGGAGAGAGATTATCCTATTGTCTTGTTGTTCAAGAAAGACCAAAACTTTTAGGAACACAGACTCTTGAGCAATTACTTGGTTTACATTAAATAAAATACCCTGAGATCTTCTTCCATCTCAAAAAAAAAAATACCCTGAGATCTTCTTCTTATTTTTTGATAAGTAAAACAACCTGACATTATCAAATGACATCTTTTATGGTTTTGTACCAGCTCTTGTTGATTTCTTAAGCAATTGCTGAAATCTAATCATTTCAAGTAGTTGTATTCTTGGTCTATTTCTCTTTGTGGTTGTACTTTGCTTCCCTAGACTTAATGCACGTGAGAGTCTCTGTACATGGTTCGAACTTCCCTAGACTTCCTTAGACTTCCCTAGTCTAGGGAAGTTCGAACCATGTACAGAGACTCTCACGTGCATTAAGTCTAGGGAAGCAAAGTACAACCACAAAGAAAAATAGACCAAGAATACAGCTACTTGAAATGATTAGATTTCAGCAATTGCTTAAGAAATCAACAAGAGCTGGTACAAAACCATAAAAGATGTCATTTGATAATGTCAGGTTATTTTACTTATCAAAAAATAAGAAGAAGATCTCAGGGTATTTTTTTTTTTGAGATGGAAGAAGATCTCAGGGTATTTTATTTAATGTAAACCAAGTAATTGCTCAAGAGTCTGTGTTCCTAAAAGTTTTGATCTTTCTTAAACAACAAGACAATAGGATAATCTCTCTCCCTCTTCCTCCCTCCCTCAATCACCCCACTCTCTTTCCCCCTCCCTCCCTCTCCCTTCCTCCCTCTTTGTAACTTCTTTCTCTATACCATTTCTTTTCCCAAGATCTCTACAGTAATTTCAACGCTGATGATTTCTTGCACCAAAACAAGTTCAAGACTCTTCTAGAAGAGGAAGGAGCTAAAGTTCGGTATAATAATAACTAGGAATATAACTAAAACTCGTATCTACCTTTTATGACAAGAGCACCATTTACAGCTGCATCAAATTCATACATTGTCAAAGTGGGTGGGCAGTCAACAATCTTGTCACCAGGATCTAATACGCACCCACAGCAGAAAAACAGTTAAATATCTGAAGTGTAGGTAAAACAAGAACTATATATGCAAAAATGCCAAATACTTATAGTCAGCATTTAGTTAGACTTCTGATAAATGAGTAGTCCAATCCTATTACTTACCGCATAATCAAATCAATGAGAACAATCAAAATTGATAATCAGCATCCTTCCAGTAACTTTCTTCTTTTGTTGGATCTGCAATTCAACAACTTCATTAGTTTTAGCTTATCCATCTCCGTACTATTGCGAAAATCATCAATCAATCGATCACTTCCTCTTGCAATTTCTATAAATAAAAGTGGGTTGAGTTTTCTTTTTCCTTGTCTGCTCAGATGAAAGGAAAGGATGCTTCAATAGCATATCAGCAGTCCATCGCGATCTCGGCTCCTTAACATGACACTTTTTCAAAAAATCTTCAGCTTCTTTTGACAAACCTTTGTTTTGCAAATCCGGTGATCCCATTCCAATTTTGCACAATAGATAAACAATGTCGTCATCTTCACTGCAATCCCACATTGTCTTCCCTGTAACCAGCTCAAAGGCAGTGCACCCAAAAGCCCAAATATCGGCTTCAGGTCCGTACTCGTTACCAAGAAATGATTATGGCGCCATGTACATAGGTATTCCCTTGAGTCCGCTCTTTCTTTTCTGACTCCTCACTCCAACCTTCTTTGCGAACCCAAAATCAGCAATTTTGGCAATTCGCGAATGTTATCCGATTTAATATCAAGGTGAACGAAACCTCTCCCGTGAATATCACTAAGCCCCAAGAGAATCGATTTCGCGTACTGCTTTACCTCAAAATCACGCAATCCTTTCCCTGAATTTGATTGTCATTTTGTGCGGAAGAAGCTTGAGATGGTTTTATTTCTCTTTATTTCATCTCCTCTTCATTTCAACTGGCCGATATTTTTACTAAATCCTTGTCTAGTGTTTCACACAATCTTCTCCTGGGCAAGCTGGGAGTTCTCTCACCCCAAATCTTGAGGGGGTGTTAGCATAGATAGCATAGATGACCCAATTGATAGACTTACTGAAGTCCCAACATAGTAGCAATCCCAATATGTAAAAGTCCACTATTTATTTGGTTGTATTCTTTTTGTATAAGGACTCGGTATTACACTTGTACAGACACCTTTTTAATAATAAATGAAACTCATATTTCTTCTCAGATATTTCTCTCTCTCGAACATTTTAGGGTTCGTCAAACTGAAATCCTTCAATTTCTCTCTTTTCATTTGCAAATCTCACATGGTATCAGAGCAAACGTGGTTGGTTTCATCATTTTATATGATTCTATCGGTTCAATTTTTGATTTTGATCAACTTTCATATCGGTGATTCTTCGTGGGTTCGGGTTTTGGTTATCGATGTTAATTCCTTAGTGATTGAACAAGTTCAGCCACAAATTTGGAGTTTGTATAGACGATTGAGGTAGCGATTCATTGGTTGCTGGTCTTTCGCGATTTTCCTACAATTTAGGGTTTGCTTTCTCAGATTTGGTGGTATTTCTCTATACTTTGTTAATTTGCATTGTTTCTAGTATAATTTCATACAATTTCGATTGTTCATTTGCATCCTCTTTGATTCGGATAACTATGGCTGTTGATTCTGCCCTTCCCACTTCATTCGAGACTCTAGAAATTAGTCCTAACCCTAGTGTTAATCCTTTCCATCCCATATACCTTCACCCCTCAGATACTCCAGGGAAAATATTGGTTTCAGTCCCATTCGCTGGAATAGGATATGGTGAATGGAGAGAGGGAATGATAATATATCTTTCGGTAAAGAATAAACTCCAACTCATAAATGGGTCTTTCACCAAACCTGACTCCGATTCTAGGCTTTACCCTTAGTGGAAGAGGTGTAACAATATGGTGAAAGTTTGGATTATGAATGCCCTTTCCAAGAAAAGATCTAAAATTGTCCTCTATTACAAAACAGCCAAGGAAGCTTGGGATACCCTAGAAGAGCGTTATGGAGTTGCCAACACTTCTCAATACTATAGTTTTCAAAGGGCTATAGCCGCCACTACTTAGGGGTCTTCTGACATAGCTACATATTTCACAAGGTTGAAAGGTTACTGGGATAAGCTTGGTACTTGAACGTTTGGCAGACCATGCACATATGGTGCTCTTCTTGAGTTTATTGACGGCCAATAGCTCATTCAATTTTTTTCTGGGTTAAATAATACATATTCTACTGTTCGAAGTAACATTCTAATGATGAGTCCCGTACCATATGTTGGAAAGGCATATTCTTTATTGATTAGGGATAAAATCTAATGCTCCAATTTTTTCTTCTAATTCAGCTTCTTTTCTTGCCAACTCACAATCTGCTCATGCACCTCCACAATAAAACAACCCTAGAAATTATACTCAACAAGTTAATTTTGAGCCTAAGAAGTCCTTAATATCTTGCAAGTATTGTATGAAGACTGGACATACAGTGGACAAATGTTATAAGCTCCATGGGTTTCCTCCAAATTTCAAATTCACCAAAAACAGACCTCCACATGAAAGGAAAGTTGTTGCTTGTGCTTAATTGGAGACATCTTCTGAGACTTCCATGACTCCTGACACTCAGAATGCTGATGTCTCTCCACATGGGTTCTCAAAGTAACAGTATGCTCACCTCTTATCCCTTTTCCAACATGCACAACTCACTTCTCATCCACAGCCTTCATCCTCAACTGCTTATGCCGACTTTGCAGATCTGGTCAACAGTACTATTTTTAATTAAAGATGGTTCTTTTATATGCAAAGCTTCTAAAATAGATTTAGTTTCTTGGATTTTGGATTCTTGTACCACTAATCACATGACACTACATAAATACCTATTGCACAATATTAAACCTTTGTTGACACCTTCTCTCATTACATTGCCTAATGGTTACGAGGTTAAAGTCACATCCATGGGTTCTCTTTCACTGTCTTCTACTATCATTTTAACCAATGTCTTATTAGTGCCTTCCTTTCAGTTCAATTTGATTTCTATACATCAACTCCTTACTCAAATCAATTGTTATGTTATTCTTACTGTTGTATCTCTTTTCCTACAGGGCCCTTCTCTGAAGAGACCATTGGAAATTGGTAAAGTGGATCATGGTCTCTACATTCTTATATTTCATCTATTATTGTTCCTTTGTCTTTTGATTAATCAGTAACTACTATAGCACCTATTGCTTCTGCTTTTCCATCAGTTTCTCTAAAGGTTTCAAATAATGATGTGTCACCTAGTGCATGTTCATTACATACTAGTGTTAATGATATTTCTCCATCTTCTGTGTTTTCGACCTCATGTAATTCTACAACTATTAATAAAAATGATGTTTTGTGGAATCAACGAATGTGTCACATTCCTTTTGTGAAAATGATTTCTATCCCACATCTTCCTTCTAAATTTTCAGCAAAACAATCTTTTACTTGTCCAATATGTCCCATGGCAAGACAGTAGAGAACTCCTTTTCCTGATAGCACCACTCATTCTTCCAGAATTTTCCAACTAGTTCATATTAACCTATAGGGACCCTACCATATTGCTACCTACAATAGTTTTAAATATTATTTAACCATTGTAGATGACTATAATAAGGTAACCTGGACTCATTTACTTTCATGTAAAAGAAATGTCTTTTCTCTTATCAAGGCTTTCATAAACATGGTCTCCACTCACTATGGTACCACTGTCCAGACTATAAGAACTGATAATGCTTTTGAACTAGGATCTTGTACTTCCTATGATGAATACCTTTCTTCCATCTCACTAAACTACTTGTTCACACACTCCATAATAAAATGGTGTGAAAGGAAGCACAAGCACTTATTGGAAACTGCTAAAGCCCTCTTATTTCAGTCTAAACTGCCCACCAAATATTGGGGGGGAGTGCATTCTTACAACCACTTACCTAGTTAACAAATTTTCATCTACTGTTATTTCAAATAAAACTCCATATGAAGTGTTAAATGGTTAACCTCCCTCTTATATCTTAGATCTTTTGGTTGTTTGACCTATGCTTCTGTTCCCGTTCCTCACAGGGATAAGCCCAGAGTTGTCCCTTGCATATTTATGGGATATACCTTTGGGAAGAAGGGATATAAACCGCTCCACCTATATACCAAATCCATTTTCTATTCCAAAGATGTCTCTTTTGTTGAGCACCTGTTTCCATCCAACTCTTCTCCTTCTGTGTATTTTCCTACTTCCTCTCAACATTCATCTAAATCTTTTGATGCCACTTCTTTCTCTTTTCCTTCTCATTCTTCACCCACTACTTTTGCTTCCTCTCCTACTTTCCCTGTTCCTGCTTCACCCATTATTCCTCTTTTACCCTCTCCTTCTTCCCTGCCTCCTCTAAGAAGATCTTCTAGGCCTTCTAATCCTCCAGTGCATTTGAAGGATTATGTGTGCAACTCTGCTCCACACTCGGTTTCTTCTTTACCCTATCCAGATCCTTCATCCAGTTCTGTAACGACCCGACTTGTCATTTTAAGAATTAACGTCTCGTTCAGTGACTTAAGGTCTCGAGCAGCTTCACAATATGTATTATGACCCGTGGGTGTGGTCGAGTTTAAATTACTGAAGATTCAGAATTAAATTAAAAGAACAATCCTTATTTAGAAGCTTAAATGGAAAGAGTTGACCGAAGAGTTGGCTTTTGAGCAAACAACTCCGAAATGGAATTTGATGATGTCAATAGCTCCGTATGGTGATTATGGACTTAAGGACATGTCCAGAAAATTATTTAGAGGTCTGTAGAGGAATTAGGCTTGAAATGGCGAAAGATGAATTTTTGGGAAGTTTTACCGGGGGTTAATTTTTTGATATCGGGATCAGAATCTAGTTCTGAAAATTTTCATAGCTCCGTTATGTCATTTATGACTTGTGTGCAAAATTTGAGATCAATCGCAATTGATTTGATACGTTTCGGCGCAAAATATAGAAGTTGGAAGATTTGAAAACTCATAATTCGATTCGATGCGCGATTCGTAATTTCGGTGTTGTTTCGCGTGGTTTGAAGTCTCAACTTAGTTTATATTGTATTTTGAGATATGTTGGTATATTTGTTTAAGGTCCCAAGGGCTTCGGGTGGATTTCGGAATGTAAACGGAATGGATTTCGGACAAAGAGGGTTGCTGAAAATTTCTGTCGCCAGAAATTTTTGGTGCGTGGAGCCAACTTTGAAAGCTTATATCTCGCAATTCATAAGGAATCAGAAACTTTTCAAAACATAAAAGTTGTAGTTCTGAAAAGTTAAACCATTCATTATCTGAAAACTTTGATTCTTGTTTCCAGAAAGTTAAACCATTCATTATGTGGACATTTGTACAGAAAGTTATGATGGATTGAATGAAGGCTGGTAGAGCAGTTTCGCCATGCGTAGAGCCAATTTTGGAAGGTTATATCTCGCAATTCATAAGGAATCGGAAAATTTACAAAACATGAAATTCTAGTCATTCGATTCTAGTTTCCAGAAAGTTAAACCATTCATCATTTGGACATTTGTACATAAAGTTATGATCAATTGAAGGAAGGCTGATACAAGCAAGTTCTGGTGGACTTTTAGTGACGGAAAATGGACTTTTAGTGACGGATGGGCAGAAACTTAAGGACCAAAAATGGTCATTTCCTTTATTTCGTTTTGGATTTTTGGAGCACGGTTCTTGGGCGATTTTTGAGCGATTTTCACGGGAAAACATAGGGGTAAGTGTTCCATATCCTATATTGATTATATTTCATGATTCCATACGCATTTATATCATGAATCCGTAAATTTATGGAAGAAAAATCAAGATTTTTGCAAAATCTTCCATAAACGAAAATTTAAGATTTGGAGGTCGAGTTGTTATCGGAATTTGATAAAATTGGTATGGGTGGACTCGTAATTGAATGGGTTATCGGATTTTGTAACTTTCGCTGGATTCCGAGATGTGGGCAAATTTTGAGTTAGTTTCGGATTTTTATTGAAAAATGTGTATTTTCTTATGGAATTGATTCTATAATTTTTGTTGACTGTATCGAATAATTGTGACTATATTCGAGCGGTCCGGAGGTCAATTCAAGAAAGAAGGCAATTCTGGAATATCGGCATAACTTCAAAAAGGTAAGTGTCTTGCCTAACCTCGAGTGGGGGATTACCCCTTAGGCATCGAGTCTTATGTGCCATTTGTGAAATGTGAAAAGCCATGTACGCAAGGTGACAAGTACGTATTTGGGCTTATATGTACAAATTTTATTGGATTAAAATCTTAGACATTATTGTGTAGTAAATTGGATAATTGTTGGCATTTATTAAATCATCTAATTGCTATGCCTAAATCCTTGTTGTTGAATTTGTTTTTATATGACAATTTTATGTGATTGTTACTTGAAAATGTATGTAATTTCGTGAGTATTGCTGGTTTGATATTTCTTGGAATTTTATTTCATTATGAATTTTCCCTATGCAAATATTTAATTAAGCAAGTTTAAAAAAAAGTATTAATATAATTATCTAAATTTGGCCTAATGAAGGTGTTGCCCTATGCTGATTATTTTCTATCTCTGTTGATTATTTTTGAGGTTTTATATACATTGTGTGGAGCCTTGGGCTATTTATTGTGAAATTAATTGATTTGGTTGTATCTTTGGAATTGTTTGTGGTCATTGGCCAAATTGTGATATGAATTGATTTTGTTATGTTGCCGTGATAATTTCTCGTGTA
This sequence comes from Nicotiana tomentosiformis, assembly GCF_000390325.3. Taxonomy (NCBI): domain Eukaryota; kingdom Viridiplantae; phylum Streptophyta; class Magnoliopsida; order Solanales; family Solanaceae; genus Nicotiana; species Nicotiana tomentosiformis. Next base: position 89,666,440 of record NC_090814.1, read on the forward strand.
AATTATTATGTTGTGTGAATTATTATTTTGAGGATATAAGCGTGGCATTTCACCGTTGATATTATATGGGTATAAGGGTGGTATTTCACTGTTATTGTATTTGTTGAAATATTATCTGGGCGGAGCGATAAGGGTGGTTATAGGAGGGATAAGGGTGACAATATGAGCGATAAGGGTGGCTATTGATATTGTCAGGGCGGAGGGGTAATGGGGGCTATTATAGGAGTGATAAGGGTGGCTATACGAGAGATAAGGGTTGCTATTGTCAGGGACGATATGTGATGATGTGGTGTTGTAGTGTTGATGATTTTCATGTGATATTCTTGTATTTATTTTTATACCTTGTGCAATTTGTCTTGTTGTTGATAAATTGATAACAATCTGATTTATGTTGAAATTGGGAGCCTGTGGCTATTGCCAGGCGGATTATAAAATAAAATGTGGGCACGGGGTGCCGTGAGTAAATAATGAGGATATTGGCACGTGAATTGTCCGTGCAGTTGTGGTATGAAATGAGGGCACAAGGTGCTGTGATTAAATGATAATGATATTTGGCACGTGAATTGTCCATGCAGTTGTGATATGAAATGAGGGCACGAGGTGCCGGGAAAATATGATGATTTAATTATGGGCACAATGTGCCGTGGAGATATGAAAAATGGGTTGAGACCCGTGTTTACGAAAAATATGAAAATGAGCTGAGACCCATATTTTTATGATTATGAAATGAGGTGTCACATGGTGACTTTTTAATCGAAGAATTACATTCAAAATATTTATTTGGAAGGATTTTTATTTAGAAAGTATTATATGAAAGAATTATATTTGAAAGATAATTATTTGAGAAAATTATATTTGAAAGAGAGTTATTTGGAAGAATTATATGTGAAAGACATTTATTTGAAGAATTTGATTTAATTAGGTTTACTTATATTTATTGTTTATTGAGCGACATTAATGGTATTTTGTTGTCTTGCTGTGCATATCAATGGTTATTTTATGTTGCCCTTATTGTTATTTGTTCCTATTATTTTGTATATTATATTGCACAGGTTATTAGACTAGTGAGTGTCTTGACTGTACCTCATTTCTACTCCACTGAGGTTAGTCTTGATACTTACTGGGTACCGACCTTGGTGTACTCATACTAAATTTCTGCACATTTTTGTGCAGAGCCAGGTATTGAAGATATCGAACTTGAGAAGAGTTAAAGCGGGATCATAAGGATTCAAGGTAGAGCTGTTTGGTCGTCGCAGTCCCTTGGAGTCTTTTTATTTCATTGCACTATTAATTTTTAATCAAACAGTATTGTATATTCGGTCCTCGTGATCAATCCATGTATTCAGTTAGAGTTCGTGACTCAGTACTACCAGTCTTGGGAGGTTGTATATTTATTTTGTTCCGCTATTAGTTTTGATTACTTATTTTATTTAATAAAAAAAAAATGCTTGAATTGTAATTAAAATCGGCTCATTTAGTCTTAGAGACTAAGTGCCATCACGACGCCTATGGTGGAATTTTGGGTCGTGACAAGTTCCCAGCATATATGCAAGAATCTCAACATTATCAATAGGCTATATCAAACCTTGCATGGAAGGAGGCTATGCTCAAGGAGTTTCAAGCCCTTGAGGCTAATCTGACTTGGGACATTATTCCCCTTCCTCCTGGAAAGAAAGCCATTCCATGCAAATAGGTCTACAAAATTAAATAAAAATCTGATGGTAGCATTGAAAGATATAACGCCGGGCTTATCATTAGAGGTGATACTCAAACAACTGGAATTAACTACAATGAAACTTTCTCTCCTTTTATCAAATTCACTACTATCAAGTGCCTCCTTGCTATTGCAGCCAAAAGGTCTTGGATTATTTACCAACTTGATGTAACCAATGCCTTCTTACATGGGGCTCTTTCAGAAGAAGTTTATATGAAAGTCCCCCTTGGGTTGTCTGTTTCTAATCCTGCCAATGCTCCTTCTGGGTCTCCTCTCGTGTGCAGACTCAAAAAGTCCCTTTATGGGCTTAAGCAAGTATCAAGACAGTGTTTTGCCAAACTCTCTTCTGCTCTTATCTCCTCGGATATCATTCTAGCCTCAATGATTATTCACTTTTCATTAGATCTTCATCAGCTTCTATAGTTGTTCTTGCAGTTTATGTGGATGACATATTATTGGTTGGGGATGATGTTGTTCTCTTAAGTCTTTCTTGGATGATCAATTCAAGATCAAGGACCTTGGTGATTTGCACTACTTCTTGGGTCTTGAAGTTTCTAGAGTTCCCTAAGGCTTTCTGTTGAATCAGCACAAATACACTAAGGAGTTACTTGCTGAATTTCACTGTTCAGATTGCTCTCATGTTGTGGCTCCATTGGACTTGAATTGTAAACTTAACAATGAACTGGGGTGTTGCTCTCTGATCCTTCTCTTTTTAGGATATTAGTGGGAAAATTGAATTTCCTTCGGCATACAAGACCTGACTAAGCCTTCTTCGTTCAACATTTGAGTCAATTCTTGCATGCTCCCAGGTCTACTCATATGTAGGCTGCTATACACGTTCTTCGTTATCTGTTGAATGACCCTGCAAAGGGTATTCTTCTTAAAGGCTTACTCAGATTCAAATTGGGCTGCTTGATATAATTCTAGGAAGTCTGTTACTGGGTATGTTATCTCTTTGGGTGGCAGCCCTGTTTGTTGTAATTTTAAGAAACAACCTACTGTTTACCTCTCTTCTGCAGAGGCTGAATGTCGAGCCTTGCACAAAATAGTGGCTGAATCTACTTGGCTTGTGCGTCTATTACATGATCTTGGTGTCTCTGTTTCCAGTCCTGTTCCTGTTTACTGTGATAATCAAGCTGCCCTCAGCATTGCTAAGAATCCTGTCCAACACGAGCGGACCAAACATATAGAACTTGATTGTCACTTTGTACGGGAGAAGCTTGCAGATGGTTTGATTTCTCTTTATTTTATCTCAACTGGCCGATATTTTCACTAAATCCTTGTCTGGTGTTCCACATAATTTTCTCCTGGGCAAGCTGGGAGTTCTTTCACCCCACAGCTTGAGGGAGGGTGTTAGCATAGATAGCATAGATGGCCCAATTGATAGACTTGCTGAAGGCACAACATAGTAGCATGCCTAATATGTAAGCGCCCACTATTTATTTGGTTGTATTCTTTTTGTATAAGGACCGGATATTACACTTGTACAGATACTTTTTTAATAATGAATGAAGCTCATATTTCTTCTCAAATATTTCTCTCTCTCTCTCTCTTGAACATTCTAGGGTTCGTCTAACTGAAATCCTTCAATCTCTTTTGTTTCATTTGCAAATCTCACAGAGACATAGGAGAGCACTCTTTTTCTCCCCCTATTCAGAAGGGACTTACGTTGACTCTTGTGAAAGCATCTTTTTTTTTTGGATTGTTGTGGCACCAAAAACTTTATCAAGTATGCATCATTGTCATGTCAATTGATAGTTGAGAAATACTAATAGACCCTTACACTTTAGGCCTATTTTTCACTGTTGACGAATATGGTTCAATGTATCGATTGAATATTTCTCTCATTTAATTATGCAACAATAAAACAAATAGGGTCAAGTCTCAAGCATAAATTGGAAGATTGACAGGATTAAGTAAATAATTCATTTAAGTATTCTTTGTAGGAATGTGAGTGAGAGATGTTTGGTGATAAAAGTATTCTACCTTGCCAAAAAAAAAACAAAAAATATGTCATCTTTAAAAACAAAACAAAAAATATGTCATCTTTTCCAATATGTAACTTTGGAATTTTATCCTAAATGATAACCCTCAGCTATATAATTATACTTTTTTTCTTTTCTAATCCACATTTTCATTCATGGTATAATAAATCAGACTTTATATTTTAGAGTAAAAAAGTAACTAATTAAATCAATCAAATATATGTAGTTAATACTTTAAATAATAAAAGAACTTCGACTAACAAAAATATAATTTTAATATATAAATAAAGTTGCTCATATCAGTAATTTATATATTATTAAAAGGAATAAGAAAATATATACGTTATATTAAAAGGAGAGTAGTGAAGCTGATAAAATGTCATATTAGCAACGAAGTAATACTGAATAATGGATCATGTAATAATGAAAAATAAGAAACAAAATAGTTAATCGATAACTATACGATTCGTTTTCTTTAGTTTCACTTTTGTTATTGAGTTCATTGCACTGAGACACAAGTTGGAACTTTGTTAAAGCAATATGTACGATCTAATGTGTTTAAAAAGCCAGATCACAATTTGTCGTGACTAATATTTGTTTTTCTCCACTAGTGTTCCAGATAGACGAGGGTGATATGAATCTTATTGTACTGGATTGCATGCAAACTATTGTCCTTTAATCACGTTTGTTGCTTTTCACAAATTGCAGAGTATTTCTTGCAAACAAGTATAGTTCTTTCAGCTTTTGTCGATATCCTGGCGGAAGAAAGAATTGGAAAGACAATTGTAAATCTTTGATGATTTAGTGGAGATTCGCCTTCTAATGCTATTTATTAGAAACATATGAATGAAAGAAGAAATGGACTTTACTTATGTCGAGTGTCCTCTACACGTTTCACTGTTTTGATGGGAAGATACATCTTTTTCCATTGAATGTATATTCTATAAATTAGCATCTTCAATCACAGCTATTCTTTGATATCGAATAGGCTCCATGTGCCACCAACAGCTTTTGTGGTTACAAGATTCTTAGCAAACTCTAGCATTCAATAGAGCATACTATAATCAAGTTATTCTTATCCAATTTAACCCCTAATAATTGAGATACTTGAAAACTCTAATGATGATAATTCACTTAAGTTGGCCGATTTATTTGATCAACTAATGTAGAAGCATACTTTCAGTCCTTATGGATTTGTAGGAGTATTTTTTGGTCTCTCTTTAATTTCCTTTTTGTTGTTACGTACGTTGGACGACTTTTTGTAAAAGGAAGGACATGATCTTACTATTATTACTTTTTATTGAACTTATTAATATCTCTGTTATATTTTCTTGATGATGATTTCAATACTTGAATACTTCATTTGGATAACCATTTTTGTAAAAAGAAGAAATATCTCAACTTGTAGGCTTAAAATCGAAAATCTAAAATATCCAAACGATTAGTCCAAAACCAAACTTAAAAAATCCGATCAAATCCGACATTATTTAGATTATGTTATTTTGTGACTTGAATTATTTCCTTGTATTTTTAAGAAACCCATAATCTATAAGGTTTAGGAAAACCCATTATCCTAAGAGATGTGGGAAAGAAAAACCTATAGTGCTTGTCAAATTGGAAAACCTAACATAACTCTGCATACATTAAAACATTATGTAGTCACTGTTTAAAGAGCCTCTCTTTCTAGTTAACTGATTGATTCTATATATCATGATCTAAGAAAGAAGAATACAACATATATATAAATCTGCAAGATATGTTGAAACAAAAATGTACTCACTGTTAGCAAAAATTTCATGTAAAAAGCTTCCTTTTTGTACAGATTGTTCAATATTACAGAAAATATAAACACAAAATTGTTTTTGTTTAATACAAGGGGCTGCACCTGATCTCTCTTTTTTTCACAGGTTGCCTACGTACCCCAACTAATCTCCTATGGGGATCAAGCCCGAACGTAGTTCTTTACATTAGTATAATTCTTTACATTTGTATAATCATTCTAATCAAAATTGATAATTAGCATCCTTCTAGTAGCTTTCTTCTTTTGTTGGATCTGCAATTCAACAACTTCATTGGTTTCAGCATTGTACTACTACAAAAATCATCAATTAATGGATCATTTTCTCCTGCAATTTCTATAAACAAAAGCCGGTTGAATTCCTTTATCCTTGTCTGCTCACGAACAACAACATTATCATCAGATGAAAGAAATGGATGCTTTAATAGCATATCAGGAGTCCATCGCGATCTCGGCTCCTTAACAAGACACTTTCTCATAAATTCTTCAGCCTTTTTTGACAATCTTTTGTTCTGCAAATCCGGTGATCCCGTTCCAATTTTGCACAATAGATAAACAACGTCGTCAGCTTCACTGCAATCCCACACTGTCTTCCTTGTAACCATCTCAAAGACAGTGCACCCGAATGCCCAAATATCGGCTTCAGGTCCGTACACGTTATCAAGAACTGATTCTGACGCCATGTACATAGGTGTTCCCTTGAGTCCGCTCTTTCTTTTCTGACTCTTTACTCCAACTTTCTTCGCGAACCCGAAATCTGCAATCTTGGCAACTTTTTCAGTACCCACAAGAAAAATGTTATTTGGTTTAATGTCAAGGTGAACGAAACCTCTTCCATGAATATGACAAAGCCCTGAGAGAAGCGATTTCGCATACTGTTTTACCTCAAAATCTCGCAACCCTTGCCCTGAATTTTGACCAATCCGATCAGCTAAACTCCCACCAGACGCGTATTCAAGAAACATGTTGTACAATATCTTCCCATCTTCTTCGGTAACATCAGCTCCGAAACATCGAATAACATGATCACAATCTTGAAACTCGTGTAGTAATTCTCTCTCTTTCTATAACGACTTTGAACGCGAAAACAAGGCAGATTTTACTGCGATTGTTGACGGAATATTAACGGAGGAGTTTGTTGTCGTCGTTGCTAAAGTGACGATACCAAAACTACCTCTTCCTATGGTTTTGCCTCTCGTCCACATTATTGGATCGCTAATCGCCGCCATTGAATCAATTTTTCTCTCGCTCTCAATAGTAAGTTGATAACCTGGTTATTGTTTATGTTTTGGTAACGTTTGGATGTTGCTTTACTTATATAAGAGGAGTTGGAGTTAGTTTTCGTTTTCCCTATCTACATAGGAGTATGATTACGTGTTTCTTGAGTTACAAGGTTTTTAGGGCCGACAATCTAAAGTTGTAAAGTTTGAATAATTTGTTTCTTTTCTCTTTTTCCTTAATTAATTAACAAATTATTTACTACTTTTCCAAGTAATCTTACTACTTGCTGCTAATTAATAGGTACTATATTTTTGGCTAACCCTAGCCCCGTTATAAAACCAGTTTCTATTTCTTTTTAGAAAAATCATACTTACTAGACATAATATTGTTTAATTAATTTTTAAATTATGTAATAGTTGTAGTATAATTTTTTTACATTATCAGTATACAAATAAACTCTTTATTTTTTTAGGCAGGACTTGAACTTGATCCACAAATTCAAAGAATGAGAAGGAAGAAGAAGGGTTTTTAAGCATATAAAAAATCAGGAACTAACAAGAATTAGAAATTCTAAAATTACCTTTGAGTTAATATCATACTCTAAGACACTATTACAAAATGAAATACTAATACAGTAAAAAAAACAAAATTTTCATAAATTTAATTCATCAATCACGTTAATATATACACACTCTTTTCTGGTTTAATTCCTAAATTAAGCTCATATATATCATCAAAAGCATCTCAATAATCATTTCCTTTATATCAATCTTAATCACTAAAACAGAATATGACTAATGATTTAGTGTATGAATTAGATTCATCACCATTCAAGTTCCTTTGGGTTTAGTTAACTCAACCTTCTTTATCATCACTCTTAAATTATTATGAAAAAAATTCAAATAAGGAGAGCAATCAACAAATTTAAGCTTACTTACTATAGTAATTCTTTTAACAACATTTTGAAAGTTGAAATATACTCAATGTTTTTGTCCTTTATTTCCCGAAGCAACTGGGATAAAAAAGCACCAAATTTGGTGACTTATTAAGGGAAAGACAAAGTAAGAACATGCTATTGGAGACGTTGCAACATACATAGGAAATACCTATGTTTATTGTGTACGAAATATGAATTCAAAGGCAGAGTAAGAAAGGGTTTAAGTTAAAAGAAGAATTAACCCAAATAGCCGCCCAACCCAATCACTTAAACTAATAATACACTACTAGAAATCCGCTAAAAACCAATCAAATATTTCCGACCAATGTTGGTCGGTCAAAAAAAGCGACCAAAAATCGTCCAGCTTGGACGAAAACTGGAAAATAAAAATTTATATATTTTTTTAACTAAATACCGACCAACGTTGGTTGGTAAATTGGTCAACGAATTGACTCAGCTGGTCAGACAAGAAAATTTTGGATTACCGACCAACGTTGGTCGGTAATTTGGACCCAATTTTTTAAATTTTAGTAATTATTTTATTATTTAAAATATTTTATAATATTTAAGAATTTATATTTAAAATTACCAGGGGAAGCATTTACCGACCAAAGTTGGTCGGTAATTGTTATTTTCTGCAAAATAACCGACCAAAGTTGGTCGGTTATTACGTCAACATTGGTCAAACTTTTGAATTACTTTTATATTTACTATCTAAATAATATAAATATAATTCGTTAACACTTTTGTAATTCAAATAATGAATATACTAACCTATACTATATATAACATGCTATATATGTAGTTAAAGTAGTACAACGAAGCGTGTTATATATATATATATATATATAAGAACACGAAGCGCTAGGACCACATATATATATATATATATATATATATATATATATATAAGAACACGAAGCGCTAGGACCACAAGGTCGGGTTCTTTTAGGGATAGACTTGTGAAGATCCTAATTAGTATATATAACTTATCATCAAATATATCTATTTGTAAATTGATTCATCGACTTATAATTTACTTAGATGCATCGATGAATATTAAAAACAAAACGTTTGACCTATATCGACTAATAGTAAAAATAAAACGTCTCGACCTATATCGATTAATCTATGTCATGCATTATTAGTGATGAATGAATGAAAAATAGAAGAATTAATACTAAACATCTTTGACATATATATATATATATATATATGGATCACAAAGTAAATAAACGAAAGAAGTTATTAGTATTAAGTAAACGAGTTAAATTAATAGGTCAAACATGGTCAAACTTTAACAAGCTATATATATACACACACTAACATATACTATAACAAGCTATATATATAGTTAAAGTATTACAATAAAGTGTGTTTTTGTGTGTGTGTGTGTGTATGTGTAGGTATAGCCGTATATATATAAGAACACGAAGCGCTAGGATCACAGGGCCGGGTTCTTTTAGGGATAGACTTGGGAAGATCCTAATTAGTATATATACTTTATCATCAAATATATCTATTTGTAAATTGATTCATCGACTTATAACTTACTTAGATGCATCGATGAGTATTAATCAATGATTCATCAAAACGTCTCGACCTATATATCGATTAATCTATGTCATGCATTATTAGTGATGAACGGATGAAAAAAAAAGTTATTAGCATCAATTACAATATAGTGTATGTGTATGTGTGTGAGAAATTACTCACATACTTAATTATAGCTTTTTACTTAGATAGATGCTATTATAATTTATTAAAAGTAAATAGTTAATATAATTATTTATAAATATTATGCTTATAGTTTATAATTATTTATAATAATTGTATAGTTAAATAAAATAAATTTTTATATTTTATAATATTATTTTTATAGTTTATAATATTTTAAGAAAAAAAACACACAAAAAAAAAGGATTTAATATTTTTTTTAAAAAAAACTACCAAAGTTGGTCGGTTTTTGGTCAAACGGTCAACACTTAATGTACCGACCAAAATTACCGACCAACTTTGGTCGGTAATTCTGAAATCAGAATTGAAATAACGGGGGAACCTCCATTTCTCTCTTACCTTCCCCCTTGCTTCTCTATTTTCCTCACTCAATACCTTCCCCCCTCCTTCTCTATTTTTCTCACATAAATCTCATTCCCCACCCTGCGTCGCCACCGCCCAGCCCCCGCCATCGTCGCTGCCACTGCCACTGCCGCCCCTCTCCTTCTCCACCTCCTAAAAATTCTAGGTTTGAATTACAACCCATTTATTTATTATTTTCTAGATTTTGTTAATTAGTTATGAATTAGTTTCAATTGATTAGTGTTTCAATTATTTGAACATTGCATTTTATTGAGAATTAGGGTTTAGGTCTTGTTTTAATTAATTTTGTTAATTAGTTTTATTAACTAATTAGTTTTATTAATTAGTCAATTAGTTATGAATTAGTTTTAATTGATGAGTGTTTCAATTTTGAGTTTGTATTGTCTTGAATAGTTTAGTTAGAATTGAATTATTAACTTTGTATTGTCTTGAATAGTTTAGTTAGAATCTAGGGTTTAGGATTTGTTCTTGTGAATCGAACTTTTAGGGTATGGGTTGAATTTCTTTAGTTTAGTTAATTTATGTTTAAACTCGTAGGATATGAATTGAAATTTTAGTTTTTTAGGATTTGTTCTTGTGAATTGAACTTTTAGGATATGAATTGAACTTTTAAGATATGAATTGGACCTTTTGGATATGAATTGAACTTTTAGGATATAAATTGGTGTAATTAGGAAAAAATAATTATCTTGAATTAATTAAAAAGATATAATTAATTTATAATTGTAGAATAAATTAATTTGTTCTTGTGAATCGAACTTTTAGGGTATGGGTTGAATTTCTTTAGTTTAGTTAGTTTATGTTTAAACTCGTAGGATATGAATTGAAATTTTAGTTTTTAGGATTTGTTCTTGTGAATTGAACTTTTAGGATATGAATTGAACTTTTAAGATATGAATTGGACCTTTTGGATATGAATTGAACTTTTAGGATATAAATTGGTGTAATTAGGAAAAAATAATTATCTTGAATTAACTAAAAAAGATATAATTAATTTATAATTGTAGAATAAATTAATTTGTTCTTGTGAATCGAACTTTTAGGGTATGGGTTGAATTTCTTTATTTTAGTTAGTTTATGTTTAAACTCGTAGGATATGAATTGAAATTTTAGTTTTTAGGATTTGTTCTTGTGAATTGAACTTTTAGGATATGAATTGAACTTTTAGGATATGTATTGGACCTTTTGGATATGAATTGAACGTTTAGGATATAAATTGGTGTAATTAGGAAAAAATAATTATCTTGAATTAACTAAAAAAGATATAATTAATTTATAATTGTAGAATAAATTAATTTATTCTTGTGAATCGAACTTTTAGGGTATGGGTTGAATTTCTTTAGTTTAGTTAGTTTATGTTTAAACTCGTAGGATATGAATTGAAATTTTAGTTTTTAGGATTTGTTCTTGTGAATTGAACTTTTAGGATATGAATTGGAAATTTTAGTATATGAATTGAATTTTTAGGATATAAATTGGTGTAATTAGGAAAAAATAACTATCTTGAATTAACTAAAAAAGATATAATTAATTTATAATTGTAGAATAAATTAATTTATTCTTGTTTTATTTGTATAGATGGAACATCGTACTTGGATGTACAATAGGAATTATCCTAATCGGCGGGGATTGCAGGGGGATTTTGGAGAAGGGGTTGATGACTTTATTAGACATGCAATGTCACTTCCACCATACCAAAGTGAAGGAGTAATTAGGTGCGATTGTATGAAGTTTAAAAAACCGGAGGAAGTTAAGCTTCATCTTTATAGGAAGGGGTTTATAGAGAATTACTTTGTTTGGACTAATCATGGAGATATCAATGGTAGCCGTGGGATATTTCATAACATGGTTGTTGGTGAAAGTAGTAAGTCGGTGGAGAATACAAATCTTGATTCTAGAATTCAGTATATGGTTGTAGATACTTTTGGGATGCACTTCGGGGGTGAGCCCAATGAAAATGTTGAACAAACTCCTAATGATGACGCAAAACGTTTTTATGAATAGTTAGAGGAAGCTAGTCGTCCACTACATGAAGGAAGTCTGCACTCTGAGTTGTCTGTTGCAGGTAGATTACTAAGTAACAAATCTGATTGGAATATTTCTCAAGCAGCCATGGACTCTTTCATTGACCTTATGAGTGAACTAGTTGACCCTAATATCAACTTACCTGGTGATTTCTATAAGGCAAAGAGATTGGTTTCAAAGTTAGGACTTTCGTCAATGAGAATTGATTGTTGTGAAGATGGTTGCATGTTATATTATAAAGATGATGCAACTTTAGACAGTTGTAAATTTTGCTAAAAGCCTCGTTTCAAGAGGCTTTCCAGCGGGAATATGGTCGCTATCAAGGCGATGCATTATTTACCTCTTATACCTAGGTTAAATAGGTTATATGCGTCGATGAGTTCTGCTCTTCATATGAGATGGCACTTTGAAAATAGAAGACCACCTGGTGTTATGTGTCACCCTTCAGATGGAGAAGCTTGGAAGCACTTTGATAGGACATATCCAGATTTTGCTAGTGAACCAAGGAACATTCGGTTAGGTCTGTGTGCGGATGGTTTCACGCCTTTTTCTATATCTGTGACACCATATTCATGTTGGTCTGTCTTTCTTACACCTTATAATCTACCACCCGAGTTGTGTATGATTAGTCCATATATATTCTTAAATTTTATTATCCCCGGTCCACGTAATTCGAAAAGTTTGATTGATGTATATTTGCAACCTTTGATTGATGAGCTAAAACAATTATGGTATGATGGTGTTGAAACATATGACATATCAACCAAGCAGAATTTCAATTTGCGTGCTAATTTAATACGGACTATTAACGATTTCCTGCGTATGGAATGTTGTCTGGGTGGATGACTGCTGGGAAGCTAGCTTGTCCTTACTGCATGGAAAATAGTAAAGCGTTCACTTTGAAACATGGCCGAAAGCAATCATGATTTGATTGTCACCATCAATTCTTGCCTGATGATCATGAGTTTAGAAGGATGAAAAATGCATTCAAAAATAATAAAGTGGAATATGATTCTCCACCTCCGATACTTTCACGTGAGGAAATTTGGGAAAGGGTCCAGAACTTCAGTAAAGTTATTGAGGCTCCACCTTATAGATTCCCCGGATATGGTGTTAATCATAATTGGATGAAACAGAGTATATTTTGGGAGTTGCCTTATTGGAAGGATAATCTTTTCCGACACAACCTTGATGTCATGCATATTGAGAAAAATTATTTTGACAATTTGTTCAACACGACACGGTGATGGATGTTAAAGGTAAGACAAAAGATAACCCGAAGGCTAGAATGGACTTACAAGAATATTGTAGGCGGCCTGAATTATACTTGCAGACACCAAACAATGGTAAGGTGTTCAAGCCCAAAGCAAGTTACACATTCACTTTGGAGGAAAGACAACAAATTTGTGATTGGGTTACGAATTGAAGATGCCTGAGGGTTATGCGTCGAATCTTGGAAAAAAAGTAGATATGGAGGTAGGGAAGTTGAGCCATTTGAAAAGTCATGACTGCCATGTTTTTATGGAGACCTTAGTTCCTATTGCATTTTGTGGCTTGCCTGAAAGAATCTGGAAACCCATCACAGAGATCAGTTTGTTTTTCAAAGACTTATGTTCTACCACATTAAGGGAAGAAAACCTACTTCGGATGGATCAGAACATTCGTGTAATTTCTAGTAAGATGGAAAAATTATTCCCATGTGGTTTCTTTGATGTGATGGAACACCTTCCAATACACTTGTACACGAGGCACGACTTGGAGGGCATGTTCAATGTAGATGGATGTATCCTTTTGAGAGGTAATATTATAAGTTTGATGTAATATTCTATTTTATTTGAATGTTCTTGTCACGACCCAAAATTCCCACCTTCGGACCGTGATGGCACTTAACATTTCACTTGCTAGGCAAGCCAACGTTAGAATAATATTAACCAATTTTTAAACAATTTTTTTAAATTATTAATAATCAAAGAAACAAATGCGGAAGCAAAGTTTGAAATATAGTGAATAACCCATAAAAACAACGGTGTCTAAATACCATCCCAGAATTGGTGTCACAAGTGCACGAGCTTCTAGAATAAATACAAATAAAGGTCTGAATAAATAAAGTTGTCTGTAAATAAACACACAGCTAAAGTAAAATAGAAGGGGACTTCAGAACTGCGGACGCCATGAAGTTATACCTCAAGTATCCTCTGGTAGCTGAAATCCGTGCAAGTCTATGGTGCGCTGCTGGGACCAACTCCGAAACCTGCACAAGAAGTGCAGAGTGTAGTATCAGTACAACCGACCCCATGTACTGGTAAGTGCTAAGCCTAACCTCGATGAAGTAGTGATGAGGCTAAGGCGGGTCACTTACATTAACATGTACGCAATATTAGTAACAACAACAATAATATAAATAAATCAGGTAATTCATTTATAATAATTGAAGCCAACTCAGCAGTCATAACCAATTGTCATTTTCATCAATTCTGTTGCAATGTGCAACCCGCTCTCACAATATATTCACATTCAATTCTGTTACAGCGTGCAACCCGCTCTCACAATATATTCACATTCAATTCTGTTGCAGCGTGTAACCCGCCTCACAATATATTCACATTCAATTCTGTTGTGGCGTGCAACCCGCTCCTCCAATATATTCATTTTAATCAAGTCTATTGCGGCGTGCAACCTGATCCACCAATATATATATTTATGTCAACTTTTAAATAAGTATGTTGCGGCGTGCAACCCGATCCTCCAATATGGACTTTTAATAAGTCTGTTGCGGCGTGCAACCCGATCCTCCAATATATTCATTATAATTAACTCTGTTACGGCGTGTAACCCGCTCCTCCAACGTATTTATTTACCAATTCTTATAGAAGAAATTTCTCCAAAAAATACAACAATTAATATAAAATTATAAGACAACAAGCATACAATAATTATGATTTAATTATGAAACAAACAAAGGCAAATAGCAAATTATTATGTAAATCAGAGAGAAAATATGCAGTTTAATATTTAATATGCTAAATGTCAAATAACAATTAAGGTACATAATTCAAATAGCATATAAAAATAAATGCAGGAATTCAAGAATTAATATTTGACAAAGAATAGGAGAGAAAATATTATTATAATAATTAATTCATGATTTAAAATAATTTATGAATTTTCAAGTAAGCATGCAAACAATTAATTTGACGACGTATAGACTCTCGTCACCTCGCCTATACGTCGTTCACATGCAATTCACATAACAAATAATTTAAGGGTTCTATTCCCTCAAGTCAAGGTTAACCACGACACTTACCTCGCTTTGTAAATTTCAATCAATTATTCAACCACAGCTTTTCCTTTTAAATTTGCCTCCGAAAGCTTCAAATCTATTCATAAACAATTCAATATATTCAATACCAATCATAGGAATTAATTCCATATGAATTTACACATTTTCTAGATAAAAATCCGAAATTCAATAAAATATTCGACAGTGGGACCCACATCTCAAATCTCGGAAAAACTTACGATATCCGAACACCCATTCCGAGACGAGTCCAACCATACAGAAATTATCCAATTCCGATGTCAAATGGATCTTCAAATCTAAAGTTTTTGTTTTTGGAAAGTTTTACAAAAATTCCAATTTCTTCCATCTAAATCCGAAATAAATGATGAATATAGGCTTAGATTTATGAAATACAATCACTATATGATAAAGAACACTTACCCCGTTCGAAATCGTGAAAAACTCCTTTGAAATCGCCCCTAAGTCGAGTTATAGTTGAGGGTTTGTGAAAAATGGAAAAAATCCCGTTTTGGTTCTGTTTTAAGTCAGAGGGGTCAAGCCTTCTTCGCGTTCGCGAAGGGCCTGTCGCGTTCGTGATGAGTAGCAGCCCGTGGATTTTGCGTTCGCGAGTCCTCCTTCGCATTCGCGAAGGCTTTTTCCCCCTTTGGCCTTCGCGTTCGCGTGCCAGTGCTCGCGTTCGCGTATAGGACAACTGACCCCTCCCCCAGGCCTCTAAAGCTTCGCGTTCGCGTTGAGCTGGTCGCGTTCGCGAAGGATAAAGTCCCCATAGCTTCGCGTTCACGAAGAAGGAAAATTCAGCCAGCTCAGTTTGCTCTTCGCGTTCGTCAGAGTACATTCGCGAACGCGATGAAGGAAATACCAGAAGCCCAAAGTCTGTAGAAAACCAGATTTCCTAAGTCTAAAATCATCTTGTAGCCTATCCGAAACTTACCCGAGCTCTCGGGGCTCCAAACCAAACATGCACACAAGTTCTAAAACATCATACGAACTTGCTCGCGTGATCAAATCGCCAAACTAATACCTAGAACTACGAATCGGATACCAAATCAAAGGAAATGTTCAAGAAAACTTTAAAACCTTTATTTTTACAATCGGACATCCGAATCACGTCAAATCAACTCCGATTCTCACCAAATTTGGCAGACAAGTCATAATTATTATAGTGGACCTATACTGGGCTCTGGAACCAAAATACGAACCCGAGGTCAATAAATCCAACATCAGTAATTTCTTAAAAATCATTAAGCTTTCAAGCTTTTAATTTTTCATCAAAATTCCATATCTTGAGCTAGGGACCTCGAAATTCGATTCCGAGCATACGCTCAAGTTCCAAATCACGATACAGACCTACCGGAATATTCAAAGCACTGATCCGGGTCTGTTTGCTCAAAATATTGACCAAAGTCAACTTAGTTGAGTTTTAAAGCTCTATTTCACATTTTAATCTATTTTTCACATAACAACTTTTCGGAAAATTGTACGGACTGAGCACGTAAGTCGAGGAATGATAAATGGTACTTTTCGAGGTCTTAGAATACAGAATTACTTATTAAATTTAAAGATAACATTTTGGGTCATCACATTCTCCACCTCTAGAAAAAAAGTTCATCCTCGAACGGAGTTAGAAAAAGTACATGAGCTCGTGAATAAGTGTGGATATTTACTCCGCATGTCCAACTCGGACTCCCAGGTAGATGCCTCTACTGTCTGACCTCTCCATTGCTCTCGAACTGAAGGATAACTCTTAGACCTCAACTGTCGAACCTGCCGGGCTAGAATAGCCACCGGCTCCACCTCGTAAGTCAAATCTCTGTCCAATTGGACTGAGCTGAAATCTAACACATGGGACGGATCATCATGATATTTTCGGAGCATAGACACATGGAACACCGGATGAACCGCTGATAAACTAGGTGGTAATGCAAGCCTGTAGGCTACTTCACCCACCCTTTCAAGAATTTCAAAGGGTCTGATATACCTAGGGCTCAACTTGCCCTTCTTTCCGAACCTCATTACACCTTTCATAAGTGAAACTCGGAGCAATATTCTTTCTCCAACCATGAATGCAATATCACGAATTTTATGATCAGCATAACTCTTTTACCTAGACCGAGCTGTGCGAAGTCGATCCTGAATAATCTTGACCTTATCCAAGGCATCCTGTACCAAATCGGTACCCAACAACCGAGCCTCTCCCGATTCAAACCAACAAACTGGCGATCGGCATCACCTTCCGTATAATGCCTCATATGGAGCTATCTGAATGCTCGAGTGGTAGCTATTATTATAAGCAAACTCCGCAAGTGGAAAGAAATGATCCCAAGAACCTCCAAAGTCTATAACACACGCGTAGAGCATATCTTCCAATATCTGAATAGTGTGCTCTGACTGTCCGTCTGTCTGTGGATGAAATGCTATACTTAACTCCACTCGCGTGCCTAACTCACGTTGTACAGCCCTCCAGAAATGTGAGGTAAACTGCGTACCTCGATCTGAAATAATAGACACGGGCACACCATGAAGGCGGACAATCTCACTAATGTAAATTTCAGCTAACCTCTTTGAAGAATTGGTAACCTCGTTGTTCATGTTTGTAGCAAATCTATCAAGTATTGTAGGTTCAGGCATGTCAAATAAGAAGCATCATCCCGTGATCAAATATATGGGATAGGAAATTTTATGGTCATAGTCAAGCTAGCACATCTTAGAGAAATTGTTGGAGGTTGCCAAAGGTTTAGTTTGGGTGTTCGGCGTAGAGATTTAGAGTTGAAGAAAGTTAATGGGTTATTCTAAATATTTTCTGCATGAGGATGCTATGTGAATTGTCAATAAAGGTAAAGTATGTGAAGTCACATTAGGCCTTATGAAATTTTGAAAGGAAATAGGCTAAACTGTGAGTATGATGTTTTTCTATTATTGTTCTTCATGTACTCGGTGTTTCATGTGTCTATGTATAATAAGGTGAAGATAAGGGATAATGGGATTGTGAGGAGCAACTATTTGCTATCCTTGTTAGAAAAGTCCGGGAGTTGAGATTGTCTCCGTTAATGTGTTATGGTGAAGTCTGTAAGTTGAGGAGACCACATGGAGGGGAAAAAAGAGTTAAGGAAATAAAATGTTCCCACTTGAGTGTATAGTTAAATGATTGTGATTTGAAAGGTACTTCTGTGTGTTATGATTTAAATATGTGCAGCTCATGTCCAGATACCACTCTTAATAGTATAATGCCTATAATGATGAGATTAGTGGTGTTGTTATACATTGTGATGTTTTGTCAAGTTGCGGATGTGTTGTTAGGAATTGCTTTGGTGTTACTCTGGCAGATGGATAGGCCCAGTTACAGGGGAGACTCTGGCGAAATTATTTTTGGAAATTTAGGGAGTTAGCCAAATTTTGAAACTACTATGTGTGAACCAACAGTTGAACCACATTAAATTCTAATGACGGATTTTGACCCTCATTCGAGGACGAATGATCCTAAGCGGGGGAGAATGTAATACCCCGAAAAAAATTTGAAGTAATTCAGTGTAAAGCCCCGTAATTTTCTCAAGTGAATTCAAGGTTTTGTGGTTCCGGAGTAGGCTTATGTGTTTGAGAATGGTATAAGGGCTTACGTGTCGGACCTTTTGGGTTGAACAATGCACCGAAAAGTAAAGAAAAAGTTTTGGCGAAAAAGCGCGTTTATGCGGCCCATTATACGACCGCATAATCACTCTGCGGGCAGCATAATGGCCGCAGAGTGAAGCAGTAAGTTTGGCCAACTTGAGGTTTGCTTTGTGGTCGATTATGCGACTGCATAATCGATATGCAGACCGCATATCGATCTCATAATCCCTCTTGGGTTTTTGCGGAGGGAGTTCTGCGGTGCATTATGCGACCGCAGAACGAGTATGCGGACCGCATATTGGTAGCATACCTGGGCCGAAAGTTCAGGCCTATGTGGGCCATTTCTGCGGTCACTTTGCGGACCGCATAACCATTATGCGGTCGCATATGCTACCGCAGACCTGTGTCGGAGCACCCATTTTCTTAATTTAAAACTCAACCCCCATTCCATTAAAACAGCCCTTTAGTCAATTTTGAAGCTCATTTCTGATATTTCTAGTGTGAGAGAGAGAGGGTTCTAGAGGAAGGGACTAATTCTCATCAATTGATCTTCAACCATCACTCAAAGCCTTGGAAATATTCAAGTAGAGTACCAAAATTCTTCACCCTAAAAGGTAAGGCTTCATCACTCCAGCTCTTAATTTCAAACATAGCTATAATGGGGTATTAGTGTGATACTTCATGGTTATGAGGGTGATTCATCTTGCATGCATGTGATAAAGAGTGTGGGAAAAATAAAAAGTGAACTAGAACCATGAACGTTTTCCTAATTTTGGGTTCAATTTGTATACTGCTAAAATAGATTGAGGTTGCTAAGGGTTTCGGATAATTGTAGAGTCTAAAGAAGCGCGATTGAGGTATGTTGGCTAAACTTTCTCTCTTGGAATTGAATTCCATAATGTTTATGTAAGTTTCAAAGTGTGGGTTACGTATTAAAAGGTTATGGCTTTGAGTCGTGTTTCAATGAAAGATAGAATTGTCTAAAAGCTTTTGTACTAAATTCATGCCCATTAGTGGCTGCTTTAACTAATGCTTTGATTTATAAATATATCCAATGTGATTTGAGTTCTATATACTCATGTGTTGAAATTGTACATTGTCATTTCTGCGGGAGAGTATTGCAAGAGTAAATGGTGTATTGACTGTTTATGATTTTTCATGTGTGTTTCTATTGTTGGTTGGTATGCTTCATTCTTTGGGAAGAAACCATTTGTGTTTGAAGTTTCAATTTCAAATGGATTTGAAGTATATGATTTCTAAAATATCCTATATGTTTATACTTGATGGTGATCTTTGAAATTGAAAGAGGTGAAAGTGTGGAATATGAAATACGGCCATCGTGCCAGGAATAAAGAATCTTGTGAATGGCCTAATGAGCCAAGGAAATATTGTCGTTGTGAATAACTGGAAATACTAATGAGAATTCATACAATGTGAAAGATGTTGAGGTGAGTACAATTGTATTTATGATATTTCTTTTTGCAAATCAAATCAAAACTATTTTTGGGAGCATCATTAGCAATACCGAGGAAGGGTGGGTCATAAGGCCCACACCTGAAACTACACGTGCCGGTGTAGGGGTGGATTGTGATATTATTCCCCTTAACTGGGATAAAACTGGAACCTTTGTGGATTGAAAAATTCAACCCTCATGGCATATGTAGGAAGGCGGCCTAGTTGATTGGGTGGAGATCAGACGCCATATTGCGCATATGGTGGTACTACTCTTGGTAACAACTTTCATTCGCATCACATGTCAAACCACATTGTTCATGGGGAGATAGCCTAGCTGATCGGGCATGATCGGACTCCGTGCTAACAAAGACGGTGGTATATCGGTGCTAATGATCTCCCAACCAAAATTATATATGAAGTTCGTATTTTGAAAATTATTATGTTTTAACTGGATGTTTGGATATTGTTGGTTGTGACTTGCTGTTTCTATGTGTTGCCTTTTCTTATATGGGCATTCTATTTTGAAAGAGGATTTTTAGCTATACATACTAGTGTTATTCGACAGTACTAGCGTCCCTTTTGCCGGGGGCGCTGCATCTTTAATGGATGCAGGTGGTTCTTCAGCAGGCGGCATTGATCAGTGATAGCAGTACACTCTTTTCAGCTGATTTGGTGAGCCCCACTTCATTTTGGGGTCATGTATCTTTTGTTTCTCATGTACAGTGTTTTGAGGTATAGCCGGGGCCTTGTTGTAGGCATTTCCATATTACTCTTCTATTGTACTTAGAGGCTCCGTAGACAGGTTGTGGGTTATGGTTGATGTTGGGAATTGAACTAGAAATGTTGGTACTTGGAAATAATGTTTTCCATTAATTCTATAAACTCTCAATGTTTTGGAAATTATGAATGAAGCTACTAATGGGAATAAAAAGGAAGTTGTTAATAAAATCTTTTCAGTGATTGATTAATGGAGTACATCTCCTCTTTATTCATGGATGAGTTTGGGTAGAAGGAAGTCTAATAGGCTTGCTCGGCTAGGTTCTCTCGGTTGAGCGCCGGTCGCGCTCCCTGAGTTTGGGGCGTGACATTCATTCTCCTCCACCAATAATATTGCCGCAAATCTTGATACATTTTGGCGGTACCTGGATGAATAGAATACCTGGAACTGTGTGCTTCTTCAAGAATTAATTCACTTCGCGTTTGCTAAGGGCCTGTCACGTTCGCGATGAGTAGCAGCATGTGGCTTTCGTGTTCGCGAGTCCTCCTTCGCATTCGCGAAGGCTTCCCCCCCCCCCTTTGGCCTTCGCGTTTATGTGCCAGTGACGAGAATAGAAAGAGAAGAAGTCGTAAACAAGCAAACAACAAAAGCAAAGTACACAAGTACAGAAACAAGTAACAGGTATGGAAGAAGGCGCAGAAAACAACTTAAGCATCCATATACAAAAATATGTGGAGTTCATTACAAGAGCACTTAAAGAGGAAGACAAAATACACAAAAAAAAGTCTAAGAGAAAGACTACTGGCCCTCGCCATCACGGTCCTCTGCAACCTCGCCATCTCAGCCCCCGTCACCCTCGCCACCTTCGCCCTAAGGATAAGCGGTATCATACCAGGTGTCCTCCTCGAGCCGATCCATACCCTCTTCCCCATCCTCCTTATCATCCTGAGGTGTAGCGGGATCATATCCACAAGCGACTCGAGCTTCATGAGCCTTAACTCGGGCATCCTCAAGGGTAGCCTCAGGAACGGACCCCGCTGCATGTAAGTCCCAAAACACATCTAAATGGGCCTCGGCATGGATCCATTCTTCATATAACTCCCGAGGTGCATTGGGAAAATGTGAAGTGTTGGAAAAAGATGACCGTGCAAGTAGTTGAGCCTTTTAGGCCTCTAGAGCAGTCACTCGATCATAAAGGACGGAGTTGTCTTTCTCCAGCTCGCTGATCCTCTCCTCGAGCTGGTCTTCCTTAGCTCTCGCTGTTGATTGATCATTTTCCCGCTCGGCTCGAAGAGTATTATTCGCCAACTCAAACTTCTCTGCCTTTCTCCAAGCTTCCAAACGAGAGGACTCCGCCTTCTCAAGTTCCTCTTGTTTCTCGGCGATCTCACCTTTGAGGTCCTCCAACTGAAACCGACACTCTTCTAGTTGCCCTCACAATTCAACCACTTGATCTTGAAGATCACTGCATTAGGCCTCTACGCCCCTACTAACCTCATGCTCGTCTTCCTTACTCCTCAACGTCCCTTTGAGGATGCTACACTTCTCGATGGCCTGTACCAGCTCATCATCCTTCTTCTTCAGATTGTCTCTCAAGGCCTGTATGTCGCTGATAAATGGGAATTTTGATTGCTTATTAGCACCTTTTAGCTTTTGCTTTGCTCCGAAAGTATAGAATTATATTCCCAAAACTAATAAAATTGTGCAAATTAGAGAAATACTAGAAGTTTGGTCTCCCGAAATAAAATCTGACTCAAAAAGGAATGTTCTGAAGCACAAGGAAATGAATGGCACATAAGCACAAATATGCGATCCGCAGAAAGAATTCTGTGGCCGCAGAAGAAATTGCGGACCTCAGAATTCCATCTGCAGCCGTAAACCAAGAAGAAAAACCCAACAGGACTTTCAGCAATATGCGGACCACACATGAATTGTGCAGCTGCAGAATTGGGCTTTTACTGAGAAAGATGCAAATTTCAGAGAATATGCAAGAAGAACAAGTCGTGGAGACTTTGTGAACTGCGGACCGCACAAGAATTGTGCGGCCGCAGAAGTTTCCTCATGGCCGCAGTTCAGAAATGTACGGCCGCATAACTCACCTTCCTGCCAGCTGAAGAAATCGGCGGATCGCACATATAATTGTGCAGCCGCAGAACCTCCCGAGGAGCCTTTTTGTCCGCAACTTTTGGCCTTATATAAATAGACGAGTTTCATAAAATTAGGTCAAGTTTGAACATTAAAAGCTGTTGTAGCCGTTTCTTTTTACTACCTTAGGAAGTTTTACATTATTTTGGTGTATTAACATTAGATTTCATCATTTTAATCTTTCATTATGGGTTTAATTAGTTTTTCTTCTTTATTCTCTGCAATACCCATTATGAGTAGCTAGATTTTCACTAGGGTTATGGCCCAACCCTAATGTGTAAACCTTATGGGTGATTAATTTAATGCTTATTAATGATTGGGTGTTGATTATTTATTTTAGTTCATGCTACAATTTTAGAATTAATGATTGCAAACATTGATTCATGCCTATTTGACTTAGTCTCTACTTGAGAAAGAGAGACCTAGTCTAGGATAACTTGGCTAACAAGGAATTAAGTTAATTGAGAGATTGATTAGCCTAATTAAAGGGTTTAAACTAGAGATAGTAAGAACCCGACTTGAGCTCATATCAACTATTTTATTTGATACCCATTTATATTTGAGAAAGCCAAATTAGGCAAAATCACTCTTTGACCGAGAGGTATTGAGTGTGTAACGTAGAGTTGAGAGCTATAATACACCACCAATCAACAAAATAAGTATTAACGTCTTTATCCCATTAGGAAAACACCTAGGTTATGGTCACAACCCTAGGCCTTTAAACTATTTGAAAAAACATCAAAAACATTCATCTCTAATTTATTTACCTTAACTTACAATCAATAGAGTTATAGTAGAAATAGAAATCAAAACTCTATTGTAGAAGTTCAATTTAGGTAGTCCATTCACTTGCTTCAAATATATACTCTTGACACCCCTTATAACTCCCAGTGGATTCGACCCTGACTCATAGTTGGGTAGTTATTATTGCATACGACCGTATCATATCTGTTATTGAGGTGTGTTGTGGATGTCCTCAATTTTTGGCTCTGTTACCGGGGAGTTAAAAGGGTTAGCTATATATTTGGGTATGTTTTTTGAATATCTTCTTTTCCTTTCGTGTTACTAACTTGTGTGAGAAATCGTAGGTACAACCATGGCGAACAATAAGATCGAAAATTTACCTTTAGGGGATGTGGATGTCGAGGATGAGCAAGTTGATGAGGTTACTCTTGAACCTCAAGCCAATAAAAGAGGCCGAGTGCCTCATGACAATGTCCCCGCTCCATCCCCACCTCCACCACGAGTGGCTCCACACCGGATATTACCCAATGAAGGATATGCAAGTGTAATAGTCCCTCCCCGTATTAGGGCGGGAAACTTTCAAATCACTAATGTGATGCTCACTTTACTTGAGCGACGGGGTTTCTTCACCAGTTCTCCAACTCAAAATGTATACAAACATTTGAAGGGGTTTGTGGATACTTGTTGGGGGAGAAAACAAACAAATGTATCCGAGGATGCATTGAGGCTAAGGCTTTTTCCCTTCTCTCTACGGGGGGAAAGCTTTAGATTGGTTGGAACGTTTACCGAACCTTTCCATTCACTCTTGGGATGAGTTGGAGAAAATGTTTATTTCTAAGTTCTTCTCTATGGGGCACATGGCTACACTTCGAGATGAGATTTTGGCATTCAAGCAAGAGCCGAATGAACCACTACACGAGATATGAGAATGTTATATAAAAATGGTTAAGGAATGTCCCAACAACGATATGACGGAGAACATGATTCAACAAAACTTTCTATCGTGGGATTAACACAACAAACAAATGTGTAGTGAATCAACTTGCAGGTGGGAACTTCATGACTACGCCTTATGCGGAGGCATGTGAGATTTTGGATGAGATGGAAAAAACGTCATCAGTTTAGCAATCCTGGGCCAATGTTCCACAAGGTGACCCAAACATGATCCACCTTCACAAAGAGTTGCAAGACCATGGGCAAGCCATTGCCGAGTTGACAACCACCATGACGCAACTAGCAAAGGACCAACAAAATCAAGTGCAAAATCCCAACCAAGTCAAAGCCATGGAGGGAGTGAACATGATGGTGAACAAGAGGAGGACCAAGGGTCCACAAGTGCAAAATCAAGTGGAGAATTATGTGTAAGAAGATAGTGTTTTGAGCAAGATGATTCCTATAATGAACAAGAGGAGGAAGTACAATATGTGAACAACTTTCAAAGGCAAAGAAACAACTTCCAAGGCCCAAACCAACAACAATGGTGACCTCAAAACAATCAAGGCAATTGGAATTCTAACAATCAAAGCAATTGGAGCGGAAACAACAATCAAGGGAATTGGCATAACACCAACAATCAAGAAAATTGGAGTGGATATAATCAAGGAAATTGGGGGGGTAACAATCAAGGCGGATGGAACAACAATCAAGGCAACCGGGGTCGGGTATTCAAAGGTCCCCGATGTATCAACAATCGAGCAACCCGCCTCCTTATCCTACCCATGGTTCAAGTTCTTCAAATAATGAGATGGGGAGTATTGAAAATATGTTCAAGCAAATGATGGAAAAGAATGCCGATTCGGATGCTCAACTTGCCTCACACAACACATCAATCTGCAACCTATAAGTTCAAGGGGGAAAATCTCCAAAGCTCTAAATTCTCATCCTAAGGGGGCACTACCAAGTGACACGGTAATAAACCCAAAGGGTGGAAATAACATGAGGCATGCCATAGCCGTTACTACAAGAAGTGAAAGAGGTGGAAATGCACCCACCTCAAGTCAAAGGCAACTTGTAGATGATGAGCAAGTGGTGCAAGAAGAAGAGATCCCGACCAATATGGTGCAACCTAATGATGAAGTTAGTATTTATATTGATGATAGTGTGAAAGAGACTCAAGAGGAGGTGAACCCGTCTAGGGATCACATTATTGACATACCGGAGCAGGTAGTGCAAAAGGCTAAGGCACCATTGCCTAAGCCTCCACCTCCATACCCTCAAAGACTCGCAAAGAAAAATGGTGAGAATCAATTCAAGAAGTTCATTCAAATGATGAAGAGTATCTCAATCAATGTGCCATTCGTTGAAGCTTTGGAACAAATGCCCGGTTATGCCAAGTTTATAAAGGATCTCGTGACAAAGAAGCGGTCAATGAATTTTGAAACTATCAAAGTCACTCATCAAGTGAGTGCAATTGTGCATTTAATGGCTCCTAAGTTGGAGGATCCTAGAGCTTTCACGATTCCTTGTACAATTGGAAGTACCGAGTTTTCTAAAGCTCTTTGTGGTCTTATGGAAAGTATCAATTTGATGCCCTATACGGTTTTCAAAACTTTGGGGATTGGGCAACCAATACCCACCTCTATGAGATTGCAAATGGCCGATCGTACTATGAAGAGGCCTTTGGGAGTGATTGAACATGTCTTGGCTCGTGTTGATAAATTCATTCTTCCGGCAAATTTTGTCATTGTAGATTGTGAGTTTGATTATGAAGTGCCGATTATTCTTGGGAGACCTTTCCTTACTATGGGGAAGGCTCTTTGTGATGTTGAATCCAGAGAGCTTACATTCCGGGTTGGTGATGAAAAAATGGTATTCCATGTATGAAAGTATGTGCGGCAACCAAATAGCAATGAGGTGTGTTCGTTTGTGGACTTGGTGACCATTGTTATTATTGATGACACAAGTGCTACAATCAATGTTGGTGATATGTTAGAGGCCGTCTTTCTCAACTTTAATGATGATGAGATGGATGGTTTCATGGAATGTGTGAACTCTTTGCAAGGAATGGGTTCGTAAAACTATGCACCCCGAAAATTATCTTTGGATCTTGAAAATAGGACAACTCCTCCTACAAAGCCTTCTATTTAAGAGCCTCACACCTTGGAGTTTAAGCCATTGCCTCCACATCTTCGGTATGCATTTCTTGTCCCTTGTTCTACTTTACCGGTTATTCTTTCCTCTTGTTTGACTAACTTGCAGGTAGATTCCACATTGGCGGTGCTACACAAGAGGAAGAAGGCTATTGGGTGGATATTAGCGGATATTCGAGGAATAATCCCTGAATTTTGCATGCATAAGATCAAGTTGGAGGATGGCGCCAAACCATATATTAAACATCAAAGGAGACTCAATGAGGCTATGCAAGAAGTTGTCAAGAAGGAGATTATCAAGTGGTTGGATGCCGGGGTGGTCTACCCCATCTCCGATAGTTCGTAGACTTCTCCGGTTCAATGCGTCCCAAATAAAGGGGGCATGATGGTGGTCACCAATGACAAGAATGAGTTGATTCCTACAAGAACGGTGAATGGATGGATGGTGTATATGGACTATTGCAAGCTCAACAAAGTCACAAGGAAGGATCACTTTCTACTTCCTTTCTTAGATCAAATGCTTGATAGATTGGCCGACCATGCTTTCTATTGCTTTTTTGATGGGTATTCAGGCTACAACCAAATTCTTATTGCTCCGGAAGATCAAGAGAAAATAACCTTTACATGTCCCTATGGTACTTTCACCTTTAAGCGGATGCCATTTGGTTTGTGCACTGTAACGACGACTTTTCAAAGGTGTATGATGGCTATCTTCATAGACATGGTGGAGGAGTACCTTAAATTTTTCATGGTGACTTCTTGGTAGTTGGGGATTCTTTTGATGATTGTCTTGCAAATTTGGATAAAGTATTGGCTAGATGTGAAGAAACAAATTTGGTGCTTAATTGGGAGAAATGTCATTTCATGGTCAAGGAAGGCATTGTCCTTGGCCACAAAATCTCAGAGCATGGAATTGAAGTTGAAAAGGCAAAAATTGAGGTGATTTCTAAACTTCCACCTCCAACTTCGGTGAAGGGTGTGCGGAGTTTCTTAGGCCACGTGGGGTTTTACTGCGTTTCATCAAATATTTCTCTAAGGTGGTGAACCTGTTGTGCAAGCTTCTTGAGAAGGATGCTAAGTTCAACTTCAATGATGATTGCATGAGGGCTTTTGAATTGTTGAAGTTCAAGTTAACAACTACTCACATCATCACCGCTCCAAATTGGAGTGTCCCTTTTGAACTGATGTGAGATGCAAGTAACGTAGCGGTTGGGGCTATTTTGGGGAAACGCATCAACAAAATTTTCATCCGGTCTATTATGCTAGTAAGACCATGAATAGTGCCTAAGTCAACTATATCGTTACGGAGAAAGAGCTCCTTGCCATTATGTTTGCAATTGAGAAGTTTCGCCCGTACTTGATGGGTGCAAAAGTCATTATCCACACGGATCATACGGTGCTTTGATATCTTATGAGCAAGAAGGACTCCAAAGCTCGGTTGGTAAGATGGGTGCTTTTGTTGCAAGAGTTTGATATTGACATCCAAGATTAAAAAAAAGGAGTGAAAACCAAGTGGCGGACCACTTGTCTCGTTTGGAGGAGGAGGGGACGCTGCATGATGGCCTTGAAGTTAATGAATCTTTCCCCGATGAGCAACTCTTGGCTATTTTAATGAAAGAGGTGCCATTGTTCGCGGATCTAGCAAATTTTCTTGTGTATGGAATCATTCCGGATGAATTCTCTTCAAACCAAAGGAAGAAGCTCAAACGGGATTGTCAAGATTATTATTGGGATGAACCATGCCTTTTCCGAATTTGTAAGGATGGGGTGATTAGAAGATGTGTACCGAAAGAAGAGCAAGGTGAAATTCTTGGGGCTTATCATTCTTCGCCAAATGGTGGTTATCATTGTGGAGCAAGAACAGCGGCCAAAGTGCTTAGTTGCAGCTTTTATTGGACCACTCTTTACAAGGATGCAGGTGAGATAGTGAAAAGATGTGATGAATGTCAACGGGCCGGTGGAATCTCAAAGAAGAATAAAATGCCTCTCACAACCATTTTGGAGATTGATATTTTCGATGTGTGGGGTATTGATTTCATGGGCCCTTTTGTGAGTTCTTATGGAAATACCTACATCTTGGTCGCGGTAGATTATGTGTCCAAATGGGTTAAAGTCGTTGCTTTATCCAATAATGAGGCGATAAGTGTGGCGGCTTTCTTGAAGAAGAATATTTTCACATGGTTTGGTACTCCACATGTTATTATAAGCGATTGGGGGTTACATTTTTGCAACAAGGATTTTGATACTTTGCTTAGCAAGTATGGTGTTACTCACAAAGTCACGACTCCTTATCACCCACAAGCTAGTGGGCAAATGAAAGTCTCTAATCGGGAGATAAAAAGTATCTTATCCAAAACAGTGAATGATAACCGGACGGATTGGTCCAAGAAGCTTGATGATGCATTATGGGCTTATTGGACGGCTTACAAAACACCTATCGGAATATCGCCATACCGATTGGTGTTCAGAAAAGCTTGTTATCTTCCGGTAGAACTAGAGCACAAGGCCATGTAGGCTCTAAAAAAGTTGAATCTTGATTGGGATGTAGCCGCTTACTTGAGAGTTGCACATTTAAATGAATTGGATGAGTTCCGGTACCATGATTATGCAAGTTCGTCCTTGTACAAATAAAAGATGAAATATCTTCATGACAAATACATTTGAAATAAAGAGTTCAAGGTGGACGATCTTGTATTGTTGTTTAACTCAAGGTTGAGGATGTTTCCTGGGAAGCTAAAGTCTAAATGGAGTGGTCCTTTTGAAATAGTGGGTGTGACACCTTTTGGTGTATTAGACTTGAAGAACAAAAACAATGAACTATTCCAAGTCAATAGTCATCGGGTGAATCACTATTTGGGGAAGGTTGGAGATAGCCACGTCGTGGAGGTCATTCATTTCAATTGATGCTATTCTGCGTCGTGTCACGACGTTAAATCAGGCACTTCTTGGGAGGTAACCCATGTTTCTTTTCCTTTTTTTTCTTTTGTAGTTAGGTGTTATTTTCGTTCTAATTTGATTTGAAGTGTGCTACAGGGTTGAGTGTGACTTACGGGAATTGTGGACTGAAATCTGGCTAATATTGCAAGAATTGCGGACCGCGGTTGATTTGTGCGGACCACACATTTTGGGTGTTGTAGCAAAAGAACATTACGGTCGCACAATTAGCTTGCTGACCACACAAATGAAAGGTTAAAAATGTCAACTCTCTGAAATTTATTCTGCCAGAGAAAAGGTCGATGTGCGGCCGCACATGAAATCTGCGGTCGCACACAAAATTGTGCGGACTGTAGATGAAATGTTGAGAGGATGTCTTCAGGTAACAGAGTACGGCCGCACATGCCATTTTTTCCCTTAGCAAACCAAGTCATATAAATAGAGGATTAGGGCCACAATTACGTTTTGTTTTCACTCTTTGAACAAAAGAATAGTGTCCTTTTGAAAATTCTTGGTGATTTCATTTGTCCCCACACACAACATCTTTGATCAGTCACTCATTACACTCATTCATCTGGTGTGCTTCAATTTCTTGTTAATATTTTTCTTTTAATTTGTAGATTTTTGGTTCTTTTTAGGTCATTTGTCAATAGAATTCAATTGTGGATCCATGTGTGGGTAAATCTATAATGGGTTAACTAATACATTCTCTATGGGGAATGGGTCAACATATTTTCATGCCTCTATGATGTTGCCATGTCAAATTGTGCACGAAATTGAAAACCCTAGATAGAAAAAATTGAACTATTCGCAATTTTTGAATTCTGCGATCGCACTTGATTTTGTGCGGTTCGCAGAAATTGATTTTAAGGCAGCATCAATGAAGAAGGGATCTGCGCCCACAAGATAAAATGTGCGGACCGCAGAATTCCCATCGCGGTCACAAAATAACATGCTTACTTTCATCAGAGAGTCTACTTTTTACTCCAATGTGCGGCCGCATGTCTAATTGTGCGGACCGCAAAAATCATGTTACGGCCGCACATCAGCCATTTCTCTGTCATTAGAGAGTTGGCATCTTTTGGATTTCAGAGGTGCGGCCGCAAGTGAAATTGTGCGGACCATACTTCACTTTTGCGGCCGCACAACAAAATTGTGCGGTCCGCAAGTCCTCACCTACGGCCGCGAGAAATATTGTTCAGACCACAGATCATTTTCCTGCAAGCCTATTTTAACTGTGTACCCTCACTATGTCTTCTGGTTTATAGATTACTTGTATATCTCCTGTGTATCTCTGATCATTGAATTGCAACTAACAATTGCCTTTTCTTGATACAGACAATGTTTCAATCTAAAGGACACGGCGATACATCTTCAGGAAGAGGTAAACCTTCTCGGGGTCGAGGCAAGAGTGCCTTACCCCTTTGCAAACAAAAGACAATTACAAAGAAAGCTACAGCCGGCAGAGGGAGAGGTGAAAATCTCTCTGATACGAGCTTATATGTCTCGTCTAGGGAAGCATCAGAGGGCAACTGAGCCTCTATTCAGGAACAGTCGGCCGTATAGTTAAGGCCGCAAGGGAGATACCAACTCAGGGATGAGCCGTCCTCCTCTCATAGCACTTCCGAGGAATTGGAGAGTGCTAGTCAAGCTTCAGAGCCATCAACTACACCAGTCCCTGAG
Organism: Nicotiana tomentosiformis; assembly: GCF_000390325.3. Taxonomy (NCBI): domain Eukaryota; kingdom Viridiplantae; phylum Streptophyta; class Magnoliopsida; order Solanales; family Solanaceae; genus Nicotiana; species Nicotiana tomentosiformis. The sequence goes on from NC_090814.1 coordinate 89,697,895, forward strand.
GCACAGGAGGCACCAGTTCAGGATATCCCCGATGATGGCAGAGGGGGAGATTCTACAGCTGGCGGTCTTGAAAGATTGAAGAAGAAAGAGGTTTGGGAGGACCGCTTTGTTAGCTTGGCTGCCTTCACCAGCTTTCATACATGGTGGCCAGCGAGGTCGCTAACCCTTGAGCAACAGTTTCTGCTGAAAGATTTAGAGAGGTACAATCTAGCCGTTTTGAGGCAGTTCAGGGAACGTAAGGGGTGGATGTGGTTCACTCAAAGTGTAGTAGATAGCAAAGAGTACCTTGTTCGGGAATTCTACGCCAATGTGGCTCATATCAAAAAGGGGACCAAGGTTACCAAAGTACGTAAACTCAAAGTGAGGTTTGATCAGCATACACTCAACACGTATTTGGGCTTCGAAGAAGTTGAGCCGAAGGAGTATTTGGATAAGTGTGCATTAGGAGACGCAGTCCGCCGTTGGTTAGCAGAGATTCTAGCAGCACCAAGGCCACCACCACCATGGATTGTCGTTGGGGTCCCTATCCACTGGAGCACTCTGAGTTTCGAGGTGAAGGGATGGCAAACCTTTGTCTGCAGCAAACTGGACCCGAGTCAAAATAAGAATCACTTTCCGATTCCTCGGGCAGTTTTGGTTGCTTCTATTATGGTCGGGTACCCTATCAATGTGGGTGACGTGATGTCGGCCAACATCTCAGTGATTTCTCGGCAAGATAACTTGTCCTACCTGTATCCCAACACTATTAAAGAATATCTCAAGGATGCAAGGGTAGAGCCGAGGGATTATGACACAAAGGTGAAGCCGAATGAGCCTTTTACCTGGTATTCACTGATGGTTACGAACAATTCGAAGAAGATTGTTCAGCCCCATACCACCACGGGCCAGTCTGATGAGCCAGCTATGGTAGTTGCTGAGGCAGTTTATGTTCCATCCACTTCAGCCGAGCCTTGCTCCAGTGCCACAGCTATGCCTCTTCCCTCCTCCACAGCCCCTACTACAGCTCTTACTACATCTCCCACCTCGGATTTGAATCCAGTGCCCCTGCCTCCTCATCCATTATCAGCACTGCGAGTCTCCCAGACATTAGCGAGTCTCAACAACTAGATGCAGATAGCCACTGTAAAGTTGTCTGACCTTTCCAGTATTGTTGCAGCGCAGTCCACCTCACATGCATCACAAGTTCCCTCTGAAATTAAGGAGACATTGAAGAAATTTTTTGGAGAATTAGAAGACTATCATGGACACCTTGGTATAGAATGGATCAGTGATTGAAGAGCTGGGAAAGGAAGTAAAGAATATGAGGAAGTCCCAGGCCAGCAAGAATTCAGTGGACAAGCTCCGGAGAGTGGTGACCAGTAATGCTACAGTCGGAGATCTCCCCTTTGATATGATACTTGACCCACACCATTCCACCACAGATCCTTCAGCACCATCTGCACCGGTGTCACCAGCTAGCCAGTCTGAAGAGCCAGACCTTGTTGCCGACACTGTTAAGGAAGTGCGTCAGATGTTCGCCAAACCAGCTACACCTAGAATTGAGGATGATAAGATTCAGTTGGATGATCTTGATGGCAATGACATTACTAGGGAAACAGAGATGTCCAAGTAGTCATAGGGAATTTTCTTCACTCTTCTCTCTTTTACTCTTATTTTGCTAAGCATTGGGGACAATGCTTACTTTTATTCGGGGGTGGAGTTTATTTGATACATTTGGCCTGTAATAATTTAATGATATTCTCTCTTTTCTTATTTATATGTACATATCTTCTCTCTCTCTCTCTCTTACTATGTAGATTCATTTTATCCTTAGTAGTTTTGTTCATTAGCTTCTTTATCTTTGTTTTTGCTTATTAGATTCTTTTTATATTTTAGTAGTGTATTAGCTTTTGTTTTGCTTAGTAGTTTCTTTTTATGTTTTAGTAGATAATAAGCCTTTGGTTTGCTTAATTCCACGGTTCTTTCCAAAAGGTAGTTTTAGTGTGAACCGGGTGGCTCATCCCAACGATGGATGGCGTGACAACCTTCTTAAGGGAATGAGTTTGTTTTTATGTTTAGGTAATAATAGTAATAGTAATGAATAAAAATACCTAATTAAGTCATGCTCGAAGGGTCAACCATACTTCAATTGGCACCAACACACTTAACTATGTGCTTATGGTTAGAGACAAGGTTTCTGAAAGAAATAGCTCTAGTTAGTGACTTGGTGACTCTTGTGTTGACTTTGGCAATCATCGAGTGGTTTAATTGGACCATACTAATCTTTAAACTTGAATGTGGTCATAGTGGGCCCTCGACTCTGTCCTCTTTTACAATCTGGCTGCGTGAGGGGTGAGAGGAATTGTTGCTAGTCCAAGTATCCGTGCAAATGATCTAGAACTTGCCCCGAATGTGTTTCAAGGCAAAATCCTAAGTTTTGCTTAGTTTGAGAAGTGATTGTAGGCTTTCCTTGGCCCGTTTGAGTTTTTTATTGCCAACCAATGTCATTATCCCTAGTCAACCCCTTTGAGCCTCTAGCCTTTCTCATTTGATAACCATGTTACAAGCCTTTACCCATTTTTTTGTGACCCTCTCTTGGCACCCGAGCTTTCTTTAACACTCATGTGAAACAAATGGCTTAAAACGTAAGTTTGGGGGAGAGATAAGGAACTTGAAAAAGGTATCAAAACACAAAAAATGAAAAGAAATGATCTCTATAAGAAGAGAAGGCATGACGTGGCTATCTCCAACCTTCCCCAAATAGTGCTAAGCAAAGTGTTGAAGGAGTCATTGATTTCAAGGCCATCATGCGGCCTCCCCTCCTCCTCCAAACGAGACAAGTGGTCCGCCATTTGGTTTTCACTCCCTTTTTTTACCTTGGATGTTAATATCAAACTCTTGCAACAAAAGTACCCATCTCATCAACCGAGCTTTGGAGTCTTTATTGCTCATAATATACCGAAGAGCTGCATGATCCATGTGGACATGATCCTTCTTAAGAAGATTTCACAACGGGTTCACCACCTTAGATAAATCTTTGATGAAATGTCACTAAAACCCCGCGTGGCCTAAGAAACTCCACACACCCTTTACCGAAGTTGGAGGTGGAAGTTTAGAAATCACCTCAATTTTTGCCTTGTCAACTTCAATTCCATGCTTTGAGATTTTGTGGACAAGGACAATGCCTTCCTCGACCATGAAATGGCATTTCTCACAATTAAGCACCAAATTTGTTTATTCACATCTGCCAACACTTTATCCAAATTTGCAAGACAATCATCAAAAGAATCCCCAACTACCGAGAAGTCATCCATGAAAACTTCAAGGTAGTCCTCCACCATGTCCGTGAAGATAGCCATCATACACCTTTGAAAAGTCGTCGGTGCATTGCACAAACCAAATGGCATCCGCTTGAAGGCGAAAGTACCATAGGGACATGTAAATCTTGTTTTCTCTTGATCGTACAGAGAAATAAGAATTTGGTTGTAGCCCGAATACCCATCAAGAAAGCAATAGAAAGCATGGCCGGCCAATCTATCAAGCATTTGATCTAAGAAAGGAAGTGGAAAGTGATCCTTCCTTGTGACTTTGTTGAGCTTGCGATAGTCCATACACATCCTCCATCCGGTCATCATTCTTGTAGGAATCAAATCATTCTTGTCATTGGTGACCACCGTCAGGCCCCCTTTCTTTGGAACACACTGAATCGGAGAAGTTCACGAACTATCGGGGATGGGGAAGACCACACCGCTATTCAACCACTTGATAATCTCCTTATTGACAACTTCTTACATAGCCTCATTGAGTCTTCTTTGATGTTCAATAGATGGTTTGGCACCATCCTCCAACTTGATCTTGTGCATGCAAAAGGTGGGGCTTAACTCCTCGAATATCTGCCAATGTCCACCCAATAGCCTTCTTCCTCTTGTGTAGCACAGCCAATATGGAAACTACCTGCACGTTAGTAAAACAAGAGGAAAGAATAACCGATAAAGTAGAACAACGACAAAGAAATTCTTATCGAAGATGTGGAGACAATAGCTTCAACTCCAAGGTGGGAGGCTCTTCAATAGAAGGCTTTGTAGGAGGAGTTGTCCTATTTTCAAGATGTTTCCGCCACTACTGAGGCAGTGCATCAGATGTTGGCCAACCCAGCCACACCTAGATTTGAGGATGATGAGATTTAGTTGGATGATCCTAAGGGCGATCACATTGCTTGGGGCACAGAGTGTCCAGGGAGCTATAGGGAATTTTCTTCACTCTTTCCTCTTTTACTCTTATTTTGCTAAGCATTGGGGACAATACTTACTTTTATTGGAGGGGAGAGGGGGTGGAGTTTATTTGATACATTTGGTACTTTGATACATTTGGCCTGTAATAATTTATTGATATTCTCTCTTTTCTTATTTGTATGTATATATCTTCTCTCTATCTTACTATGTAGATTCATTTTATCCTTAGTAGTTTTGTTCATTAGATTCTTTATCTTTGTTTTTGCCTATTAGCTTCTTTTTATATTTTAGGAGTGTATTAGCTTTTGTTTTGCTTAGTAGCTTATTTTTATGTTTTAGTAGATAATAAGCCTTTGGTTTTCTTAATGCCACGGTTCTTTCCAAAGGTAGTTTTAGAGTGAACCGGGTGACTCGTCCCAATGATGGATGGAGTGACAACATTCTTAAGAGAATGAATTCGTTTTATGTTTAGGTAATAATAGTAGTAGTAATGAATATAAAGACCTAATTAAATCATGCTCGAAGAGTCAACCATGCTTCAATTGGCACCAACACACTTAACTACTTGCTTATGGTTAGAGACAAGGTTTCTCAAAGAAACAGCTCTAGTTAGTGATTTTATGACTCTTGTATTGACTTTGGCAATCATCGAGTGGTTTAAATGGACCATAGTGATATTTAAACTTGAATGTGGTCGTAGTGGGCCTTCGACTTTGTCCTCTTTTACAATCTGGTTGCGTGAGGGGTGAGATAAATTGTTGCTAGTCCAAGTATCAATGCAAAGGGTCTAGAACTTGCCCCGAATGTGTTTCAAGGCAAAATCCTAAGTTTTGCTTGGTTTGAGAAGTGATTGTAGGCTCTCCTTGGCCCGTTTGAGCTTTCTATTACCAACCAATGTCATTATCCCTAGTCAACCCCTTTGAGCCTCTAGCCTTTCTCATTTGATAACCATGTTATAAGCCTTTACCCGTTTCGTCGTGATCCTCTCTTGGCACCCGAGCTTTCCTTAACACTCTTGTGAAACAAATGGCTAAAACCATAATTTTGGGTAGAGATGAGGAACTTAAAAAAGGTATCAAGGCACAAAAAGAGAAAAGAAATGATCTCTATAAGAAGAGAAGGCAAGAAAAGAAAAGAACACAAAAGCAAAATGCAAAAAGTTAATAAGTGGAAGAGTTGAATGGATTCAAAAAGATGTAATGATCCCAAACATGGAGAAATCAAAAAAGGGAGAAAAAGAATGAAATGATCAAGAAAGAGTGATGCTAAGTCTCTCTAGTCCCCAATAAAAAGAAAGTGCCTCTAAGACTTGGCAAAGTGTGAGCCGAGAAATGAAAGATGGAGTGCTTAAGGAAAGGTGTAACCACTTACCCATACGGTATCCTACCCTAACCCAAAAGACTTCATTACATCCCGAAAGAAGTACTACTTGATTCCAAACCGAGTAAACTTACATTAGTGGCGATCTACATGAGGGGCAAGCCTATGGTACTTGAAGCAGTACTTGTGACATTCTCTTGAGAGAGATAAGTGAACCTTTCATAAATCTTTGGATTGAGTGCTAAATTTCTTATGTGAGCTTGGCAAATGGAAAGTAGAGGAGGAAGAGTTTGGAGTCCACCATGGCCTATATTATAGAGCAAGTGTCCTTGATGAGTAAAGTTAATTCTTGAAGCTCAATTATCACATTAGAACTATATGTGCATGAATGTTTAACTTGTCGCCTTGTTGATAATGCACGAGTAGTGTGGGTAATTGTAAGTCCCAGCTGATGTATGGGAGGCTCACTGAACTAATTTATCTGCTTGAGGTCAAGCAAAGACTTAAGTTTGGAGGAATTGATAAATAGGGATTTTGACTGCTTATTAGCACCTTTTAGCTTTTGTTTTGTTCCGAAAGTATTGAGTTGTGTTCCTGAAACTAATGAAATTGTATAAATTGCAGGAATGCTGAAAGTTTGCTCTCCCGCGATGAAATCAGACTCAAAAAGGAGTGTTCCGAAGCACAAGACAATAAAGGGCGCAAAAGCACAAATATTCGATCCGTAAAAGGAATTCTGCGGCCACAGAAGAAATTACGGACTGCAGAATTCCATCTACAACCGTAAACCAAGAATAAAAACCCAATAGGACTTTCAGCAATGTGCGGCCGCAGAACTAGGCTTTTACTGACAAAGATGCAAAGTTCAAAGAATATGCAAGAAGAACAAGTCCTGAAGCCTTTGTGAAATGAGGACCGCACAAGAATTGTGCGACCGCAGAAGTTTCCTCGCGGCCGCTGTTCAGAAATGTGTGGCTTCATAACTCACCTTCCTGCTAGCTGAAGATATTTGCGAACCGCACATTGAATTGTGCGGCCACAGAACCTCCGAGGGGCATTTTTGTTCGTAATTTTTGGCCTTGTATAAATAGACGAGTTTCATAAAATTAGGTCAAGTTTGAACATTAATATTTTGTGTGCGGTCGCACATCGACATTGTCAGAAACCTCTTTCTTTTTCGATCTTTCAAGACCGACAGTTGTAGTATATTCCCATCTGCCATCATTGGGGATATCCTGAACTGGTGCCTCATGTGCCTCAAGGACTGGTGTAGCCGATGGCTCTGAAGCCTGACTAGCACTCTCTGATTCCTCAGAAGTGTTATGAGATGAGGACGGCTCATCCCTGAGTTGGTATCTCTCTTGCGGCCTTGACTGTACGGTCGGATGCTCCTGAACATAGGCTGAGTTGCCCTCCGATGCTTCCCTAGATGGGACATATGAGCTCGTCTCAGAGATATATGCACCTCTCCCTCTGCCGGTTGTAGCTTTCATTATAATTTTCTTTTGTTGTCCAAGGGGTAAGGCACTCTTGCCTCGACCCCGAGAAAGTCCACCTCTTCCTTTAGATGTGTCGCCGCGTCCTCTAGATCGAACCATTGTCTGTATCAAGCAAAGGCGATTGTTAGATGCAATTCAATGTTCAGACATACACAGGAAATATGCAAGTAAGCTATAAACCAGAAGACACAGTGAGGGTACACAGTCAAAACATGCTTGCAGGGAAATAATCTGCGGTCCGCATAATTGTTTTCGCAGCCGCAGATGAGGACTTGCAGACCGCACAATTTTATTGTGCGGCCGTAAAAGTGAAGTGTGGTCTGCACAATTTCACTTGTGGTCACTCCTCTGAAACCCAAAAGATGCCAACTCTCTGATAACAGAGAAATGGCTGATGTGCGGCCCCAACATGATTTATGTGGTCCACACAATTAGACATGCGGCTGCACATTGGTGTCAAAAAGTATAGACTCTCTGATGACAGTAAACATGCTATTCTGCGGCCGCGATGGGAATTCTGCGGTCTGCACATTTTATTTTGCGGCCGTAGATCCCTTCTTCACTGATGCTGCACTAAAATCAATTTCTGCGGACCGTAAAAATTCAGGTGCGACAGCAGAATTCAAAAATTACGAGCAGTTCAATTTTTTCTATCTAGGTTTTTCAATTTTGTGCTCAATTTGACATGGCAACATCATAAAGGCATGAAAATATGTTGACCCATTCCCCATATAGCATGTATTAGTTAACCCATTACATATTTACGCACACATGGATCCATAATTGAATTCTAATGGTAAATGGCCTAAAAAGAACCAAAAACCTACAAATTAAAAGAAAACGATTTACAAGAAATTGAAGCATACCATATGAATGTGTAATGAGTGACTGATCAAAGATGTTGTGTGTGTGGACAGATAAATTCACCAAGAAATTTCAAAAGTGCACTATTCTTTTGTTCAGAGAGTGAAAAAAACGTAATTGTGGCCCTAATCATCAATTTATATGACTTGGTTTACTAAGGGAAAGAAGGGCGAGTGCGGCCACACATTTTTATGTGCGGTCCGCACTCTATTACCTGAAGACATCCTCTCAACATTTCATCTGCGGTCCCCACAACTTTGTGTGCGACTGCAGATTTCATGTGCGGTCGCACATCGACCCTGTCAGAAACCTCTTTCTTCTTCAATCTTTCAAGACCGGCAGTTGTAGCATCTCCCCCTCTTCCATCATCGGGGATATCCTGAACTAGTGCCTCATGTGCCTTAGGGACCGGTGTAGATGATGGCTCTGAAACCTGACTAGCACTCTCTGATTTCTTGGAAGTGCTATGAGATGAGGATGGCTCGTCCCTGAGTTGGTATCTCCCTTGCGGCCTTGACTGTACGGTCGACTGCTCCTGAACAGAGGCTGAGTGGCCCTCCGATGCTTCCCTAGACGGGACATATGAGCTGGTCTCGGATAGATCTGCACCTCTCCCTCTATCGGCTGTAGCTTTCGTTGTAATTGTCTTTTGTTGGCCAAGGGGTAAGGCACTCTTGCCTCGACCCCGAGAAAGTTCACCTCTTCCTTTAGATGTGTCGTCGCATCCTCTAGATCGAACCATTGTCTGTATCAAGAAAAGGCGATTGTTAGTTGCAATCCAATGTTCAGACATACACAGGAGATATGTAAGTGAGCTATAAACCAGAAGACATGGTGAGGGTACACAGTTAAAACATGCTTGCAGGGAAATGATATGTGGTCCGCACAATTATTCTCGCGGCCGCATGCGGCCGCACCTCTAAATCCCAAAAGATGCCAACTCTCTGATGATAGAGCAATGGCTGATGTGCGGCTGCAACATGATTTCTGCGGTCTGTACAATTAGACATGCGGCCGCACGTTGGAGTCAAAAATTGTAGACTTTATGATGACAATAAACATGTTATTTTGCGGCCGCGATGGGAATTCTACGGTCCACCCATTTTATCTTGCGGCCGCAGATCCCTTCTTCACTGATAGTGCCCTAAAATCAATTTCTGTGGACCGCACAAATTCAGGTGCGACTGCAAAATTCAAAAATTATGAACAATTCAGTTTTTTCTATCTAGGGTTTTCAATTTCGTGCACAATTTGACATGGAAAAACATCATAGAGGCATGAAAATATGTTGACCCATTCCCCATAGAAAATGTATTAGTTAACCCATTATATATTTACCCACACATGGATCCACAATTGAATTCTAATGACAAATGGCCTAAAAAGAACCAAAAATCTACAAATTAAAAGAAAAAGACTAACAAGAAATTGAAGCATACCAGATGAATGAGTGTAATGAGTGACTGATCAAAGATGTTGTGTGTGTGAACAGATGAAATCACCAAGAATTTTCGAAAGGTCACTATTATTTTGTTCAGAGAGTGAAAAAATAACGTAACTGTGGCCCTAATCCTCTATTTATATGACTTGGTTTGCTAAGGGAAAAAAGGGCGAGTGCGGACGCACTCTGTTACCTGAAGACATCCTCTAAACATTTCATCTACGGTCCGCACAATTTTGTGTACGGTCGCACATCGACCTTTTCTCTGACAGACTAAATTTCAGAGAGTTGACATTTTCAACCTCTCATTTATGCGGTCTGCAAGCTAATTGTGTGGCCGCAATGTTCTTTTGGTACAACACCTAAGAATGTGCGGTCCGCACAAATCAACTGTAGTCCGCAATTCTTGCAACACTTAGCCAGATTTATGTCCACAATTCCTGCAAGTCACACTCAGCCCTGTAGCACACTTCAAATCAAGTTAGAACAAAAATAACACCTAACTACAAAATAAATAAAAAGGAAAATAAATAGGGGTTGCCTCCCAAAAAGCGTCTGATTTAACATCGTGGCATGACGCAGAATACCATCAATTGAAATGAATGACCGCCACGACGTGGCTATCTCCAACCTTCCCCAAATAGTGCTTCACCCGGTGACCATTGACTCAGAATACTTCATTGTTTTTGTTCTTCAAGTCTAGTGTACTAAAAGGTGTTACACCCACAATTTCAAAAGGACCACTCCATTTAGACGTTAGCTTCCCGGGAAACATCCTCAACCTTGAGTTAAACAACAATACACGATCGTCCACCTTAAACTCTTTTTTTCAATTGTATTTGTCATGAATATATTTCATCTTTTCTTTGTACAAGGACGAACTTGCATAAGCATGGTACCGGAACTCATCCAATTCATTTAAATGTGCAACCCTCAAGTTAGCGGCTACATCCAAATCAAGATTCAACTTCTTTAGAGCCCACATGGCCTTTTGCTCTAGTTCTATCGGAAGATGACAATCTTTTCCGAAAACCAACTTGTATGGCGATATTCCAATAGGTGTTTTGTAAGCCGTCCGATAAGCCTATAATGCATCATCAAGCTTCTTGGTCCAATCCGTCTGATTATCATTAGAGACTTCCACTTGCCCACAAGCTTGTGGGTGATAAGGAGTCGTGACTTTGTGAGTAACACCATACTTGCTAAGCAAAGTATCGAAAGCCTTGTTGCAAAAATGTAACCCCTAATCGCTTATAATAACACGTGGAGTACCAAACCATGTGAAAATATTCTTCTTCAAGAAAGCCGCCACACTTATCGCCTCATTATTGGATAAAGCAACGACTTTAACCCATTTGGACACATAATCAACCGCGACCAAGATGTAGGTATTTTCACAAGAACTCACAAAAGGGCCCATGAAGTCAATACCCCACACATCGAAAATATCAATCTCCAAAATGGTTGTGAGAGGCATTTTATTCTTCTTTGAGATTTCACCGGCCCATTGACATTCATCACATCTTTTCACTAGCTCACTTGCATCCTTGTAAAGAGTGGTCCAATAAAAGCTGCAACTAAGCACTTTGGCTGCCGTTCTTGCTCCAGCATGATAACCACCATTTGGCGAAGAATGATAAGCCCCAAGAATTTCACCTTGCTCTTCTTTCGGTACACATCTTCTAATCACCCCATCCGTACAAATCCGTAGAAGGCATGGTTCATCCCAATAATAATCTTGACAATCCCGTTTGAGCTTCTTCCTTTGGTTTGAAGAAAATTCATCCGGAATGATTCCATACACAAGAAAATTTGCTAGATCCACGAACAATGGCACCTCTTTCATTAAAATATCCAAAAGTTGCTCATTGGGGAAAGATTCATTAACTTCAAGGCCATCATGCAGCCTCCCCTCCTCCTCCAAACGAGACAAGTGGTCCGCCACTTGGTTTTCACTCTTTTTTTTATCTTGGATGTCAATATCAAACTCTTGCAACAAAAGCACCCATCTTACCAACCGAGCTTTGGAGTCCTTCTTTCTCTTAAGATACCGAAGAATCGCATGATCCGTGTGGATAATGACTTTTGCACCCATCAAGTACGGGTGGAACTTCTCAATTGCAAACACAATGGCAAGGAGCTCTTTCTCCGTAATGTTATAGTTGACTTGGGCACTATCCTTAGTCTTACTAGCATAGTAGACCGAATGAAAAGTTTTGTTAATTTGTTTCCCCAAAACATTTCCAACCGCTATGTCACTTGCATCACACATAAGTTCAAAAGGGACACTCCAATTTGGAGTGGTCATGATGAGAGTAGTTGTCAACTTGAACTTCAACAATTCAAAAGACATCATGCAATCATCATTGAAGTTGAACTTAGCATCCTTCTCAAGACGCTTGCACAACAGGTTCACCACCTTAGAGAAATCTTTGATGAAATGTCGGTAAACCCTCGCGTGGCCTAAAAAAATCCGCACACCCTTCACCGAAGTTGGAGGTGGAAGTTTATAAATCACCTCAATTTTTGCCTTGTCAACTTCAATTCCATGCTTTGAATTTTGTGGCCAAGGACAATGCCTTCCTCGACCATGAAATGACATTTCTCCTAATTAAGCACCAAATTTGTTTCTTCACATCTAGCCAACACTTTACCCAAATTTACAAGACAATCATCAAAAGAATCCCCAACTACCGAGAAGTCATCCATGAAAACTTCAAGGTAATCCTTCACCATGTCCGTGAAGATAGCCATCATACACCTTTGAAAAGTCGTCAGTGCATTGCACAAACCAAATCATCTGTTTGAAGGCGAAAGTACCATAGGGACATGTAAAGGTTGTTTTCTCTTGATCTTCCGGAGCAATAAGAATTTGTTTGTAGCCCGAATAACCATCAAGAAAGTAATAGAAAGCACGGCCGACCAATCTATCAAACATTTGATCTAAGAAAGGAAGTGGAAAGTGATCTTTCCTTGTGACTTTGTTGAGCTTGCGATAGTCCATAAACATCCTTCATCCGGTCACTGTTCTTGTAGGAATAAACTCATTCTTCTCATTGGTGACCACCGTCATGCCCCATTTCTTTGGGACACATTGAACTGGAGAATTCCACCAATTATCGGAGATAGGGTAGACCACCCCGGCATCCAACCACTTGATAATATCCTTCTTGACAACTTCTTGCATAGCCTCATTGAGTCTCCTTTGATGTTCAATAGATGGTTTGCACCATCCTCCAACTTGATATTATGCATGCAAAAGGTGGGGCTTAACTCCTCGAATATCCGCCAATGTCCATCCAATAGCCTTCTTCCTCTTGTGTAGCACCGCCAATGTGGAATCTACCTGCACGTTAGTAAAACAAGAGGAAAGAATAACCGGTAAAGTAGAACAAGGGCCAAGAAATTCTTACCGAAGATGTGGAGACAATGGATTCAACTCCAAGGTGGGAGGCTCTTCAATAGAAGGTTTTGTAGGAGGAGTTGTCCTATTTTCAAGATGTTTCCGCCACTGTTGAGGCAGTGCGTCAGATGTTCGCCAACCCAGCCACACCTAGAGATGAGGATGATGAGATTCAGTTGGATGATCTTGAGGGCGATGACATTGCTGGAGACACAGAGATGTCCAAGGATCCATAGGGAGTTTTCTTCACTCTTCCCTCTTTTACTCTTATTTTGCTAAGCATTGGGGACAATACTTACTTTTATTGGAGGGGAGAGGGGTGGAGTTTATTTGATACATTTGGTACTTTGATACATTTGGCCTGTAATAATTTATTGATATTCTCTCTTTTCTTATTTGTATGTATATATCTTCTCTCTATCTTACTATGTAGATTCATTTTATCCTTAGTAGTTTTATTCATTAGATTCTTTATCTTTGTTTTTGCTTATTAGCTTCTATTTATATTTTAGGAGTGTATTAGCTTTTGTTTTGCTTAGTAGATTCTGTTTATATTTTAGTAGATAATAAGCCTTTGGTTTTATTAATGTCACGGTTCTTTCCAAAGGTAGTTTTAGTGTGAATCGGGTGACTCGTCCCAACGATGGATGGCGTGACAACATTCTTAAGGGAATGAGTTCGTTTTTGTGTTTAGGTAATAATAGTAGTAGTATAAAAAGACCTAATTAAGTCATGCTCGAAGAGTCAACCATGCTTCAATTGACACCAACACACTTAACTATGTGCTTATGGTTAGATATAGGGTTTCTGAAAGAAATAGCTCTAGTTAGTAATTTTGTGACTTTTGTGTTGACTTTGGCAATCATCGAGTGGTTTAATTGGACCATAGTGATCTTTAAACTTGAATGTGGTCATAGTGGGCCCTCGACTTTGTCCTCTTTTACAATCTGGTTGCATAAGGGGTGAGATGAATTGTTGTTAGTCCAAGTATCCATGCAAAGGGTCTAGAACTTGCCCCTAATGTGTTTCAAGGCGAAATCCTATGTTTTTCTTGGTTTGAGAAGTGATTGTAGTCTCTACTTGGCCCGTTTGAGTTTTTTATTGCCAACCAATGTCATTATCCCTAGTCAACCCCTTTGAGCCTCTATCCTTTCTCATTTGATAACCATGTTATAAACCTTTACCCATTTCGTCGTGATCCTCTCTTGGCACACGAGCTTTCCTTAACACTCTTGTGAAACAAATGGCTTAAACTATAATTTTGGGGAGAGATGAGCAACTTGAAAAAGGTATCAAGGCACAAAAAGAGAAAAGAAATGATCTCTATAAGAAGAGAAGGCAAGAAAAGAAAAGAACAAAAAAGCAAAATGCAAAAAGTGAATAAGTGGAAGGGTTGTATGGAATCAAAAAGAGGTAATGATCCCAAACATGGAAAAATAAAAAAGGGAGAAAAAGAATGAAATGATCAAGAAAGAGTGATGCTAAGTCTCTCTAGTCCCCAATGAAAAGAAAGTGCCTCTAAGAATTGGCAGAGTGTGAGCCGAGAAATGAAAGATGGAGTGCTTAAGGAAAGGTGTAACCACTTACCCATACGGTATCCTACTCTAACCCAAAAGACTTCATTACATCTCGAAAGAAGTACTACTTAATTTCAAACCGAGTGAGCTTACATTAGTGGCGATCTACATGAGGGACAAGCCTATGGTACTTTAAGTAGTACTTGTGACATTCTCTTGAGAGAGATGAGTGAACATTTCATAAATCTTTGGATTTAGTGCTAAATTTGTTAAATGAGCTTGGCAAATGGAAAGTAGAGGAGGAAGAGTTTGGAGTCCACCATAGCCTACATAATAGAGCAAGTGTCCTTGATGAGTAAAGTCAATTCTTGAAGCTCAATTGTCACATTAGAACTATATGTACATGAATGTTTAACTTGTCGCCTTGTTGATAATGTATGAGTAGTGTGGGTAATTGTTGGTCCCAACTGATGTGTGGATGGCTCGCTGAAATGACCCTTAACTTTTGGAGGTGGGAACTAATTTATTTGATTGAGAACAAGCAAAGACTTAAGTTTGGGGGAGTTGATAAATGGGGATTTTGACTGCTTATTAGCACTTTTTAGCTTTTGTTTTGTTCCGAAAGTATTGAATTGTGTTTCCAAAACTAATAAAATTGTGCAAATTGTAGGAATTCTGGAAGTTTGGTTTCCCGAGAAGAAATCTGACTCAAAAGGAGTGTTTAGAATTACAAGGCAATAAAGGGTGCAGAAGCACAAATGTGCGGTCCGTAGAAGGAATTCTGCGGCCGCAGAAGAATTTGTGGACCGCAGAATTCTATCTGCGGCCGCAAACTAAGAAGAAAAACCCAACAGGACTTTAAGCAATGTGCGGACCACACATGAATTGTGCGGCCACATAACTGGGCTTTTACCGACAAAGATGCAAAGTTCAGAGAATATGCAAGAAGAACAAGTCCTGGAGCCTTTGTAAAGTGCAGACCGCACAAGAATTGTGCGGCCACAGAAGTTGCCTCGCGATCGCAGTTCAAAAATATGCAGCCGCATAACTCACCTTCTTGCCAGGTGAAGAAATTTGCGGACCGCACATACAATTCTGCGGCCGCAGAACCTCCTGAGGGGCATTTTTGTCCGTAATTTTTGGCCTGTATAAATAGACGAGTTTCACAAAATTAGGTCAAGTTTGAACATTTAAAGTTGTTGTAGCCATTTCTTTTTACTACTTTAGGAAATTTTACATTATTTTGGTGTATTAACATTAGATTTCATCATTTTAATCTTTCATTATGGGTTTAATTAGCTTTTCTTCTTTATTCTCTTCAATACCCATTATGAGTAGCTAGATTTTCACTAGGGTTGTGACCCAACCCTAGTGAGTAAACCTTATGGGTGATTAATTAAATGCTTGTTTATGATTGGGTGTTGATTACTTAGCTTAGTTCATGCTTCAATTTTAGAATTAATGGTTGCGAACATTGATTCATGCCTATTTGACTTAGTCTCTACTTGAGAAAGAGAGACCTAATCTAGGATAACTTGGCTAACAAGGAATTAGATTAGTTGAGAGATTGATTAGCCTAACTAAAGAGTTCAAACTAGAGATAGTAAGAACCCGACTTGAGCTCATATCAATTATTTTGTTTGATACCCATTTGGAGTTGAGAAAACCAAATTGTGCAAAATTACTCTCTCGCCGAGAGGTATTGAGTGGGAAACGTAGAGTTGAGAGTTATAATACACCCCAATTAACAAAATAAATGTTAACGTCTTTATCCTATTAGGCAAACACCTAGGTTATGGTCACAGACCTAGGCCTTAAAACTATTTAGAAAAATATCAAAAACATATATCTCTAGTTTATCTACCTTAGCTTACAATCATTAGAGTTATAGTAGAAGTACATATCAAAACCCTGTTGTGGAAGTGCAATTTAAGTAGTCCATTCACTTGCATCAAATATATACTCCTGACACCCCTTATAACTCCCAGTGGATTCGACCCCGACTCATAGTTGGTAATTAGTATTGCATACGAACGCATCATATCTCTTATTGAGGTATGTTGCGGATGTCATCAGTTGTCGCCCTCGCAAAACCGACTGCGAAGATCCCGATACTTGTCGCGATACTCAATGTATTTATATTTCAGTTTCACGAAGATCTCTTTACGCCTCTTCTCCATCCGGACGCCCTCAATCTCCAAAATCATCGTCTGTAAACCAAAAAAAGAGAAGAAAAAAGTCAGAACAAAGAATGCCTGAAAAATAGGAAAAAAGTTCGAATCACAAATACTCACCCTAAGAGTGAGGCCAACAATGCTCCTCGACCAAGCACCGTCATCTATTTCCTTAAGGGTCTTACCCTCAACTTTAAAATAGAGAGGACCAAGAGCACGGACTACCTCCTCGATGTTCACAAATAAGTCACGATCCATAGGGATCGCGATAGTCCTTGTAGACCCATCCAACCTTACCTCGAGCTGAGTTAGCCCATCTCCAATCATCCTTAGGTCATTCGCATCAACATCAGAACCCGATTCATCACCCTCTTCAGCTATGCTTTTGTCCTTTCCGTCAGTAGGCAAAGAGGTATCAGCGGCTGTCCGAGAGGTCAAAGCCTCATCTCACCACGAAGGGTCAAGAACATTGGCAGTCGCCCCCTCAGTCTCCATCCCCTCAGAATGAAGGGATACGTATGCATCAACTACCACCGGCCTCAAAGCCTCGAGACTCTGTTCAACATTATCTCCCACAAAAATCATCGTCGTCTCGCGTAGCAAAAGGTCCCCTTCCGTCACACCAGTGGCCAGGGCAACTCCGTCACCCGCATCCACAGACCTCCTCTTTCGAGGTTGAATATCTTCATCATTGGGCGAAGGCTCACCGTCCTCATCAATGAGAGAGTATAAAGGAGAAGCAGAAATCACAATGGCCGAAGTGGAGGCGAAGACGGAAGTGGCAACGGGTAGAATGGGAACAAAGATAGGATCGGTTGTAGTCGAATCAGGGGCGAAGAACTAAGTTGGATTGGACTTCCTCTTTCGAAACGAGGGCGTAGGAGCTCTCTACCTCCTCGTAGAACCCCTGACCAAAGCTAAAGAAAAACGGGAAAAGAAAAAATCAGCAAAGGTAACAGGCATGGGTGAAGAAATCATGGCGTTAACGGTAGGGAGCAAGTTATCTACCGAGTAAAGAGACGGCCTAAATCTCTGGGAAAAGTTCGACCAATCGCGTATCCTCGACGTATGAGAAAGAATCTGTCTAACCCAATCGGCAATGTGGGCCACCATCTGGAGAGCTCGAGTAGTAGCTGCAGAAAGGAGAAAGTAGATTAATCGACCCGCAGTAAGGAAAACATTAGAAACAAAAAGGTATGTAAACTAATACGAGCACTTACGAGTAGGGTTCCAAGCTTCAGGGAAGCCTGCCGCAGTGGACACTACGTCTTCGGTCCTGACAAAGAAATAGTTAAGCCAAAAATGCTGACTAGCCTTGTCATCCATCATCACCATCAAAACGTTTCCCCCGTGGTGGTGAAGATTTTGCAAAGTCCCTAGATAGAAATGAGGGGCGAAGAGATGGATAAGGTGGCGCATTGTTATGTCGACATAGGCCAATTCGGCGAACTTCGTCAACATCATGACCACCTTAAAAATATAAGGGGCGAGCTACGCTGGGCATACGTTGTAGTAGTGGCATAGCTCTCCTATCAACGGCGGCAAAGGTAACAAATATCCAATTAAGAACGAATATGCGTAAAGGGCGCAGAAGCCGGGACGGTGAAGCCGAACCTCGTCGTCGCCCGCAGGGATCAAGTTCACGTGACCAGGTAGGTCGAGTCTAGCCTTGAGTTCGGTTAATCGCTGAACCATCATCGTGGATTTAAACCTCTCTGTCACCACTTCCGATTCCTTTTGAAAGTCGGGTGTAGCATCGGGACACCGAGGTACAATTTCCTCTATAGTAGGTAGGTTTTTCTCCTCAACAACAGTTCCGCCATCTTCCCCCTGGTCGGGAAAAACGACGTCCAGAGGAATAAAGTGGTCTTTCATATGGACATCTGATGATATGTCAGACATTGTTGTTAAAAAAAGATAGGGAAGCAAAGAAAACAACATAGAAGTTCAAGGGTTCTGCGAAAAAGGTGAAGAATAAGCTTTGGTTATGAAGTAAAAGGAGTTTGGAAAAGTTTCAAAATCAGCAAACCACCCCTATTTATAAGACTTGAGGGCACCAGAATCGAAACGGCAAGCCATGATTAGAACGAAGAACGAAACGGCATAACCAATCAAGGGTCATACGTGAATCGATGCAACACATCAAAAAACGGCGCCATTATGACGCATAACATCATGATGTCACTCTTTCTCTTGGACCAGATGACTTCAACGGACTTCCCGTAAAAATTTGAATTCGAAATGTGCGGCCCTCAAAAAGCCACGTTGCCAGATCGTCACGATCACAACCTGTATAGCCAGCTCGGCAAAACTCGACCACGACTTGCATAGCCAGCTCGGTAAATCTTGACCACAAACGACATTATCCACTCGTCAACCTTGCTCGCGAGGAAAACCTCAATGAGCGGAGGGACTAACTGTATGGGCCAAAAAATATCTTTGATATGGGCAAGCCATGTCAGTATCATTATAGCCTTCATCGACCGCCACGTGCTATCAGTGAGGTCCCCACAAAGAACGGCCTCGGGGTGAAGTATCCTTAAAGCAATGAAAGATGCGGTCGAAGAGTCACCATAGTTCAAGGTCGAGGTCGAGGTCGAGCATCTTAGATAGAATTATAACGATTAGTACTAAGATATGACATAAAAAAGAATATTCTAGTGGATATTCTCTGCACATATACTATTAGGATTTCTAGGAACATGTTCCCTATAAGTAGAAAGCGACACAAGAATAGGGGACATAAGATATTCATTTGTAAAATACACTTTGACTTTATAGAGCGGATCTGATTTTATCACAAGGATACAAAAAGAACCTTTTTCACCAAGATTCTTGTCTAGCATTTTCACTGGATCTAAGAGCAACCTAAGTACTCAAAGACTTATCAATCATTCATCATTATCAGAAAGAATATCCACTGATCTCATACCTTTTCGGGTGACTCACACGTTTTATTTACTTAAATGCCACTTATTGCTATTTATTACTATTTAAGGCCATATTCCATCTTTTTGGATCATTGAACACTGCTGTTATTGTTTATATTTATTGCCATCCGAACAAACATACAAGTTATTTATCACATCAACGACAATTTTGTCTTTAGGATATTATTATTAACTAAGATTCTCTTCTTTGCATAAATCTAATTGGTTGGACCTAGATTTCTATTTTTTTGGTCAAACATTAGGTCAATTTATTTTTCTTACCCTTCTCAGTTTACTCTCTCTTATTTTCTCCTTCCCTCTCTCCAAATTTAGTGTTTACCCAGCCTGTCAACCATACTTTTTCACCCCTACTTTGCTCTTATCTTTTCCTAATAAACCATTAAACAGGTGTTTGCTCATCGGCCTAACAAATACTATTTATTTTTAAGCTGGAATAGGAAACTATATTATGAAAAAGAAGGCTTGCTACATTCCAATTTAAGTTTGCGAGGGTAAGTATTGGTAATTCTACTTTTATTGATCCTTACTTTAGCTATAAGCAAGTTTATAGAGTAATATTTGAAAATGAGATGATATAAATGTGTTGTAGGCAAGCTTGTTGAGATATACGAGTAGTTTGGAAATTAAGGGTTTGTTTGGAAAGTCACCCGATAATTGAAATTGGTGTAATTATTAGGGTAGTAATTACACAACATAGTAATTACACAATATAGTAATTACGATGACCTGATTGTTTGTCATAACGTAATTACAATGTAATTACAAGCATACTGTTTGGTTGCACAAGTGTAATTACACAGATAGATTAAATTTTAAATGATGTAATTATAAAAACTTAAAAGTTAATATAATAAATATATGCCTATAAATAATTTTTTATAAGTATAAATAATAAATGATATTAGATTTGGTATTTAAGATGCATATTTTTCTTGAATATTCATTAATTAGTAATCATATATTTATAACTAATATTGTAAAAGTAATTCATATATATATATATATATATATATATATATATATATATATATATATATATATATATATATTTTAAATTAATAATATTTATTTAATTAATTATAAAAACTAAAAATATACGTTTTGTAAGAACATCATCGAATGCATGTTTGATAAATAAATTAATATTTATAAATATAATGTCATAACATTATTCAAATATTTGACAAAACTAATCTATCAGTTCTAACTAAAAAATGAACAATATGCAATGTGAAATAACAAATATAACACTATTTCAACATCCAAAAAAAAGTAATAATTTAACATATGTCAAATTCTAACATAATAAAAATAATTTTCAATACAACTTAAGATTAGAAAACATAATAAGTTTATAACCTCATTTAATAACGAAATTCTACTTTAAGGACATCACTCATTATATGTCAAGTTTGTTAATGACTCATTATTTCTAATACTAAGAGGTGTAGTTTCAAAAACTAGAATAATAACGTAGTTATGCAAAATGAAGAAAATAAAACAAATAGAAATTACATGGAATCACAAGAAGTAAAGGTAGAGAAATAAAAGATAAATAATGTACAAAGAAAAATATATTTTAAAATTAAAAAAGAAATAGAAAAGTAAAAATAAAAATTTTAAAATAATGGAAATAAAAATTTATAATGATAATAAATTAAAATTAAAATAAAAAGGGAAAGAAATTAAAAAGTAACCTTGTAATTACATAGTGTAATTATCACCAATTCTTACCTGCCCCTTGAGAATTAGAGAGTGTAATTACATCTCTCCAATTACACCCAATTACATGTTAACCAGGTAATTACTTGGCCAGACAAACATGTCAAACGGTGTAATTACACCCAATTATACCAAAATCCAATTTCTAGGTGATTTTCCAAACATGCTCTAAATAAAAACATTGAGGACTTGAACATAAGAAATAGGGTGTTAGAGAAAATAAGAGAGTTTTCTAGGGAACATGTACTCCTGCTCATTGCGTCTTAGTGGGTGTTTGGATATAAGAATTATGAAAATCCAGAAAAACGTATTAAAAAAAATTAAGTGAAACTTGGACATGAATACAATTTACAGATGTTTTTGAATTTTTGTGAAAATTTAAAAAATAACTTTTTAGAGTTTTTCATATTTCCAAAAAATTTCGAAATTCAATTTCAAGTGAAATTTGAAAGTTTCATGGCCAACACTGATTCCAAAAAAATGTAAACAAATTTCGGAAAGAATTGGAAAAAAAAAAAAAATTATGGCCAAACGGGCCCTTAATTTCCCAACCGAAGTGAATGTTGATCTGATATTATAGATGGACTGGAACAGCTTAGCAAAACAAGGAGGACAGATTTGTTCATTTGCAGATAGACGAAGGACTAAAATTGCAATTTCCCTTGTCAATCATATTCATCACATTAATTTCAAAATAAATAGTATCAAATTATGTCAGCACCATAACTAGCAAGATTAACAAAATAAGGAACAAAATTTAGGACTAATAAGGAAAGTGTGTCGTCTGAATTGAGAAAGAGTAAAACATGATATAATAATCTGATCTCCCGAATAAAAAGAAACAAAAAAATAAAAATAAAAAAAATCTATGAATCAAAATCTGTTCATCTGATCTAGAGAAATGGTTGACGTGCCCAAAACCTCGACGTCACAAAATACCATAGGAGAAACCAGTTCGGAAGGAGAAGTGGGGGATAGCAAGCCGACAGGCAGTGAGGCAGTCAAGTTGCAGAACGAAATCCTTTCATCTCGAAGTGGCAGCTTCAACTTTGCTACTCCTCATCCACAAATCAGTCAACTCATGACTTGAAACGTCCATTGGGGACGAACAAGGAAATGGTAATTCTTTCACAGGTTCAGATTAATTCGTCCCCAGCTCGACTGTTTTCCAAAATACGCCTTATCGCCCACAGGTACAGAGTAATTCTGCCCACCTATATAAAAATATCTTAACATTTTTTCGTCGAAATTGAACCTTGATAACCCGTATTTTGTATCCCGTTTCATTGACCACTAATCCACAATTTGGGTGCAGTAAATGATAATTTTGTTTTCTAGTATCCTTTTTTTCTCTGTTTCTTTTTGGTTGGTTCGCGCCGTGGGGTGGGGGGGACGTCAATAGGGGTTCAGAGGTTTTTATGGAGGAATTTTAAGTCGGGGGAGGGGATGAAGATTGAAAACAGTAGAGTGAGGAGAAAATAAAAGAGGAGTTGCTTGCATCCCTTTTTTTCATTTTTGTTGATCTCCCAAAAAAATAGAGAGAAGTGAAGTTTACATTTCTGTAGCGGCAGAATAGAAGAAAATGATCTGCCTTCTCTGAATCTATACATAATAACTCAGACCCAACTTTCGTCAAGTAATAGCTATATTATTGACCCAAACCATCTACGGAGCCCCCTACTAGGAAGGAAGAAACGTAAGACTAAAAATTACATATTCCTCTAGAATCACTAAAATTAGCAAGCTGTGAGAGGGTGTAATGGTTAGATCTCCTTGTGGAGGAAAAAAATTTGTGGAAAGTGTAAACCTAATTCATGAACTTTCGGCAGTTTGGAGCTTTACACAGGCAAGGAACTTTGAATTCTTCACATTCGTCTGGATCAAACAAGTAGTCATACCTGTCATTATTGCAGCCAAATAAAATAAATCAGGGGCAGACTTGCTAATATTCAGGCATTAATGTGTGCGTGTATGAGAGAGAGAGAGAGAGATACGTTAATTCATCACCAGCAGACACATTTGTCTTTGCGATAAGTACAACCCGACTCTCATCAGCCCCTACACTCATGATCCTTGCATAACAGTTTGGCATGCACTGTGAAAATAACAAAGCAAAAGATCGAAAAGAGTCAAGTACGAGGAACCATCGATAAAGGTAACCTGAGAATGAAAATATTGCATCTATTGACTTACTAAATTTGCTGACTACAGATAAATTATAAGTAGAAGGGATATGACTTGAATGGGGCACAAAATTCCTAGCATTACCAGGTCTAAGGAGACTTTGCCATGATAGGTTGTACAAAAATATTTGGAGTATATTGAAACATATTTATCAATCAAAATGTACACTGAAGCATATTTTATCTGGTTCTAGATAGGGCTCCAGTCAGATAAATTTTCTCTGATATTAGATTAGGTTCAGACTACAGACAAGTTTAGACATCCTAATATAATCTTGTGCGGTATGATTGGTACTCAATTCTTTTGCCCTGTTAAAATCATCAATGACATTAATCTCATTAAAGCAGTAACACCATAATGCAATCACTGTTCCCATTTGTTATTAGCCAAGCAAAACTATTTACAACTAAAAATCACTAGGTGATGGGGAGAGTATAATGCAGCCGCTGTTCCCATTTATTATTAGCCGAGCAAAACTATTATCAACCCAAAATCACTAGGTGATGGGGAGAGCTACCCAGTACATGTGATGGAACTGCGATTACTCTTCATTATCATTTGCACTCATTTGGTGATTCCTCGGTGAAGCATGAGCTTCACATGCATATATACTTGCAATGTGTAAATAGGTGGCTTGGCCTGGATTTAATAACCGTTTGTACCAGCTGTATGGGCTGACATTTTATAACCAGAATTCCTTTTTCTTTTATTTTTTTCCCTTCAGATTAGTGAAATTTGAAATTCCACATTTCTCTTTATTCAGCATCATCCTTTAGTCAGCTCCAAAACCAACGTAATGGGATTGAAACTGATCTCCTTCAGTTTTACCTGATTTAGTACACACTAGTCTTTGCCTTTTCATTTGCTGGTTTTGATAACAAGGACCAGCACAAAGTTAATACTACATGAAAAAGAATAGATAAAAAGGAAACTATGATCACTTTCTCAAGAAAAAAGAAAAGGATTGACAAGATCTAAAGAGCACGGTAGAAGGAAGAAGCACCATCAAACATAATAATTCTAATTTGATTCCAAAGATGGAGAGAAGCATCAGAAACAATGAAAGAAAAGTGATACTTACTGAATGGTTAATTAAACGTGCAATGTTCCCCTTATCAGTGGCGTCCACCACAACTTCTTCACTAATCTTAAATAACTGCATAAGATAATTCAATGACATTAATTGGTGCTTGTGACCACGTACGGGTTGGAGAGAGGGAGAGAGGGAGAGAGAGAGAGAGAAAGCACAAAGAAAAGAGTGAAAAGAACCTACATAGCAATCTTTTCCCTCAACACGATACCGTGCCTCCCTTAAATCTGCAACACTTCGTCTGATCTGCTCACCACGATACTCAAGAACCTGAAACAAGTAAATGCATGCTCTACTAAGTAACTTCTAGATTTGATGCTGAAGTAATTAGAAATACGAGCACTTCGGTTAGTAAGTGATTATTGAGATGAAAGATGATCATGTAGCATACTCAAGCAAGGAGGAACTAGTTCTCATTGGAAATGTTCACAGGTTATGACACAAAAATCATTGACTATCGAGAAAAGCTCCTAAACATGAAATTTAGGACTCCACTTCCAAGCGATTACTCGGACTGCCGTTTCTTTCTTTTCATAATATGATCAACGCATTGACTATGGGCAACCCGGTAAGAACTAAAAAAGATTAATGTACCATCTCTCCTTCTGGTATATTTCTACGAGCAAACAGACCCCATCTATGTATCCCAGATCTACCAAAGCAAACACGATCATTTTCTGTTCTCTGCAATTGCAAAATAAGATGAAGATGCTGAGAATATGAGCTGAAATGCTGTTAACGTGATGAGCAGCAGTGTTAAAAAGAATGCCTGTAAATCACGAAGCCGCTCCCTAAAGGTAGAAAATGTTTTGGATCCCTTGACTTCCTGTTAAAAGGAAGAACGGAATAATATTTAAAAAAACACCATAGAAGCTAAGAGAGAAACTAGTGACAGGAGAACATTACTTTACGTAGGAAGGAGGGAAGGATATGGGAGGGAGGAAGAAATTTACTTTAATAATGTTCAAACTCCGTATTGAACTTGAAGAATGGTGACAAGGTCCCCTCACGTGGTGGGCAATGGCAGATTCTCCTGCTCCCTGACAAGCAAAAAATAAGGAGATTCATAACTGGCAACCCTTTAGGATGATTAAACAACAGACACCAGCTAGTTAAAAATTTGTGATAAGAAAGCAAATGAGTGAATGTCAACTAAAAAACTTAAACCACAAACATAACATACCAATCAATACCAGGTAGCATAACTAGAAAATTTAAGGTAGTTAAAAAGCATGACTAAAAGCAATTATGGTTATTGGACTTATAAATAGAACAAACCACGGATAGATATTAAGTATCGACTAATAAGCAAAGTGTAGATAGATATCAGAACAAAGTTTAGTTCTTATATCTCTAATGTCTTCTCGTGCACAGAGATGCTAATAATGAATTCACACATCAAGAGTTTCATGGTTCAAAAAACCAAAAGGGAGCAACGCTTTTCAGTTGCCCAGTGTCATAAAGACGCTATTTAGGGAAAATGCGGACAAGTTTAGGGGGGCGCTTATGACTTTGGCCTTAAATAAAACATAAATTCTTTCATTTCCTTCCTGTGTATATTAATAAAACTTAGCATAATCAATCATAACATTGTGTATTAGTAACATGGTGTAATACCTTATCACGCAATCGATTATAAACACGACACCTTGCTGCAGAGAATGGCTTGATCTCCTCTATCTCTGCTGCTGGAGCTTCCTGGAGTTGCAGTCTACTTGTTGAAATTAGACGTGAACCTGTGTGCTTACTGTTTTGAAGAAGGCTTCTAGCAGAGAATACACCTTTGGGAGTTTGAATAATGAGAACGGTATCCGGATTGGGAGCCCTGTAAAATCATGAAGCCATTAGAAGCATTTATTCATAAAGATACAGTTGGCGTTTTTTTTTTTTTTTGAAAAAGCACAGTTGGCGTTTTTTTAGGTGATTGGCAACGCAAGTTAGACCTAAAGCCCCCATTAAATGTCATTACTTGAATAATCAAGTATCCATTATTCTGACTGGAAAGCAGGTCTCACAAATGACTAACTTCCTCTTTCTACCCTTTCTCAGTCTCCTTTCTTAATGTTTGATGCAAAGAAAATGGAGCAGTACCTGTGGTAGGCACAATATGAAACCATTCTTGTGACCTGTTTTCCATTTTTCTCCAAGCAGTGCAGCTGCAGTTTGAAAAGTATTAACATCCAGGATCAAATGACAAAGTAGAAGGATAGGGGCAGATATAGCTGAACTGTTGAATGCGTTGACTAAACAACATAAAATGAACTAGTCATCAATTCAGATTTACAAATCAAATGTAACAGTACCCAAAATGTGCTGGCAGTTAAGGCATTAGAATAACTGATTGAAAATGGATAATCAAAACGCCAAAAGGAAGGATGTTCCGATGGAAAATAAAAACGGAAAAAGGTCTGCATGTGCACGTGCTTGTTAGCCGAATGATGAATAAACAGTTACCATAACACGTTACAAATATTTTAAACACTAACTGGACAACTCTGTTTCCTTTCAGTGGGCACTAAAAGGAATGATAGGCTCTGAAACAGGAGGGAAGTTACATACTCTGGAAAGTACCTATTAAATTCAATGACAATAGAAGATTAGATAAGTAATCTCACCTCCATGCGATACCCTGCTCTTGATGCGCACATAGCATGGTAATAAGTCGAGCACTTGCAACATTGTGTGCAGGAACCATGAATTTGTTTGCAGATCACACATATCTGAAATTTACCAAGTCAATGCTCACTTCAGATTCAACAGGAGAGTTCTTGCTATAACATGATGTTTTTCCATTTTGATTTGAGATTCAGATCTAAAGAATGCCTATATTAACTGGAACAATAACGCCAAGTTGATAACATGTTACGTTATAGATGACAATTGGGTGACCAAGACAAAGTAAAGTCTTTTGATATACATTTGTTAATATATATTAACCAAATAATTTGATTAGGAGCTCTTTCCACTCTTATGATGGGATCCGGAGAGTTAGTGCTTGTATGATCGCTTTAGAGGAGCTCCTTCCACTCTTATAAGATATCGATTACAATGTTTGCCTCTAATAGTAATGGGCTCCGCCTTAACAAGGAAGGCTGAGTTATTCAAATTGTCAAGTCGCCATGTCCATTATGAGGTAACAGTAACAGAAATATTTAAAATATAATATTACGTCCTTTAGCTTCGTGAAATAAACCAGCACCTAAATCATCAGTATGGATAATGTCAGATTTAGCATGGATGAGAAACAAATATTGCTACAGAAACTTTTCATTATATTCTTTTACCAGAAACAAAAATGAATACAAAAGAAAGATGTAGGGTTATGAACTTCATCTTAAATTTCACTTAAAACCCATTTCAAATTTAAAAAATTAGGTGAGAAAAAATCGAGACGGCGTCTTCAAATTATCTTGCTTCCTTCGCCTATCCAGGATAAAAATCTCCTACTGGAAATGAGAAATGTTACATACTATTATGTCTTTTTTTAAGAAGGTAAAAGACTATGTTACATACTATTATGTCATAACACAGTATTTTCTCCATCACTCAAGCCACTTTCCTTCTGGAGATAACACTGAAGTGAGATCACCGGATTTGCGCCACAAAGTGGAATAACATTACCCCAAAACAAAAAAGCTTACCTTCACAAAAGAATTTGAAGGGATTCTCAAAATTCCAACAGCAGGCTCCATTTTCTCATCACTAGCAAAACAAACTTCAGGTTGGAACCAAGCACAAGTAACATGAACCCACAATGGCTTAATATCTGTGGGCTTCAAAGCACCTCCTAAATTAAGCAATAATATAAGGTTAGTAGTTGCAGGTGAAAGGAAATAGGTTGAAAACAGTTTGGCCAAATTCCAGCAGCACTACAATTAATACAAAATAGTAATTAGTGTCATGCCTTTCACAGGACAAAGACAACATTCCCGTTCAATCTCAGGAGTCTCGCAAGATCTGCAGACCCACGAAGTGAAATCACGAACATTTCTTGCTCCATAGCATTCTTGATGAACAGCTATTTGACACCTGATGAGAAATAGAATTTCAGTACATTTTGTTTTTTTTAAGGAAAAATTTGAACAATCATCTTAAGATTAAACAACCTTTGCAAACAAAATCAACAAGAAATCATGAAATTACTTGAGAAACCCACCAAAAAGTATTACTCCTAAATGAAAGCCTAGCACACATATCCTATTTCAAATCAAAATCTTTTCCAATGAAAAGTAACCAGAAGTTGGTATTCAAATCAAATAACGGAAGTCTCCAGAAATTGAACACATATGAAGAGTTTCCACTAATTTCCTACCAGGCAGATTAGCTTTTTGAAGTTTGGTCATACCTAATGCATATAATAATTTTGTTGTAGTCCCAATCTTCAACCCATCGACATACTGCACACCTTTCTGTGGTCCACTTCGCATAAACAGGTTCATACTTTTCTGTATCATTGAAGAAAAGAATTGACAACTGATTAGTGCTTTTTTATAAAGCAGCAGATGTGGTTATGGGGCATAGCCAAGTGTAGTAATACAGGTATGGATGCAGAGGCCAGGAACATCTAAAACATAATTATTAGGATTCAGATCCAGACAGAAATACGAATACGGGTATAGGGAGATTCGGTTATTCAGGCTTGTCTAAATTGTTATTTTTTTTGGAAAAAAAAGTGGTTACCAGGTAGTGTCTAAATATTTAGCGCAATTTAGTATTGTTACTTAATTGGAACAAATAGTGGTTTCAATAAGACACACAGGGATGGTGGTTTCAAAAATTAAAAGTAACATTTATATCTTCTGATCCCCAGTTCAAGTTCATGCACAACCTAAATCCATTTGAAGAGCATGGAAATTAATATGGACATCTATTATTTGATGTTATTATCATATTAAAAGTTTGTAGAGTTATAGAATCTTCTTCTTGACACAGATGATCGATCCACCTCTCCCCTTCTATATGTAAATTTAAATTCATCTTTAAAAAATAAAGATTTCTTCTCCAACAATATGATTAAAGACTATATAAAAAGGTGGAAGGGAAAGAAAGGAATTTGCTAAGACATGATTGAGGACAATATAAGTGGTCGAATAATGAAAAAAGGATTAGAACATGGTTTGTTGACAAGTATCCTGGTTCTAACACATATCTTCTATTATGCTGGCACAATGCCATTTTAAAAGTACATATGTTGCATAGATGTGGAATGTCTCTTCCAAAACAAGTAAATAAAGCAAAGCATGTACCTCGGAGAAAACTTAGCAGCTTTTGTCTCCGTACTTTTAAAGGAGGACGTTTAGCCGATTTGGTAGAAACAACATTCTGTGCATGATACTCTGCCATTTCTAGCATCTGTGGAGCAAAACAAGATGTTACCTGCCTTACTTCATTTCTGAATCGAAAGACCGTAGCTAACAGAATGCAACTGAGTTGTGACTTCAGATAAAACATTCTGAGAATGAACCCATGCCATGTAAATTATGAGAGTACTGTTCCCTTAATCAACCAAAACAAAAAACAAGAGAGAGAGAGAGAGAGAGAGAGAGAGAGAGAGAGAGAGAGCACTTTCCAACAAATCTTCATAATTGACAGGTTATGAAAGTTCACAATTTTTTCCCATAAAAAGCAAAGGAATGATATCCACTAACGCATGAATCAATTTCAGATCAATTCCCAAATGTCAATAGTTAAAATACTCTCCCTTGTTTGAGAATTTGAAGCACTCAACCCCCTGGACAGTCAAAATTAGTGGCATTAAAGGAGAAAATTTACTCTTTCAATTTTTCCCTTCATGAAATTTATAAAATCAAAATTTCATTCCACCAACACTCAAGAAAAATATTGAAACACAAAAATGATAGGGAAAGAATACTTTTAATGTTGAGTAGACAAAGTAAATGATAAATACAAATTTCACATAAGGGCATATACGTCATCTAAAGTTTACTTGGTTGTTCTCATTGATAGGGAGTATCATGCAGTTGTCAAGAGCATCAGGCTGTCTAACTGATGTCATCCCTAACCAAGGAGAAAGAGGAAAGGAGAAAAAGGAGGGGGGAAAAGAGGATTAAGCTTTTTCTTTCACGTTAGCACTTCAAAACTGCATTACATTGAATTAGTTTCTTGCCCCCTTGAAATTTATTTGTTAAGCTACCCTTATGCAGATAAGATTCACTATGAACTCATGCGTAAAGAATATTACAAAGCCATAAACTTAGCAGAACATTTATAAACATTTTGTTTGAATAGTATCATCTACTACCCATTTCCAAATTTATAACATCAATTAGTTTGAGAAATCCCAAAATGCCTGCAACTCTTTTAGTGTATCATACAATAGAAGATTGTAACTCCTGTGAAAAGTACTTTAATAAAAAGTTTTTTCTTTTTTGAAAAAACCTTTTAACAATACTATTTATCTAAACAAATTTTTGAAGTTCAAATTCTAGACGATGAAAGCTATTACATCAAACATATGACGAACCTCAATAATATATCTTATATTTTTACTGCCAATAATTTGAAGAAAATCAAACTTCCTCTTCATAAACAGTGAGATCATGTCATGTGCCCATGATGATATTCGACGTACTTATTCCTAGAAAATAAATACAGCCACCACAGACTGACACAATGGCACACATAAAAGGAAGCAATGGGGCACGTCAATTGCTCTTAAACTTACGGGAAAATTAATTTGCAAAGCTGATACGTCAATATCTTACCAACATAATTCTATTGATAAATTACAAGTGTATGATAGTAGTTCCTTATTAAAAAAACTACTATTGTATGATAGTATCCAATAAAAATGTGTAGTCCATGTCAAATCATAAGCAGCATAAGAAACTGAAGAATACAAACCCATTGTTCGAGAGGTTGCAAAGAACCCTTCACCCTGACACTGGTCTTCCAGTTTTTTATTTTAGAACCTGTGTGCCTCTCCCATTCACTAAGTGCCTGTTTTTCTGCTCCACAATATCCACACTTGCAAACAACTCTGGAACAAAAAGAAAAGAGAATATGATTGCAAAATATATGACCTGAGTCAATGGTAAGAAAATCCTTGATCTCTTAATGCTGGAACTTGTCTTGAAGAGAACAAAGGTCCACCCAGAAAAATCACATGTAAACAACTTGATAGATCAAATCTCCTAACTGTGACTTGCATTCATGTTCACTGCTTTTGCTTTCCACAAAGGTTAGGTAGAATTTTTTAAATAAGACAAATGTTAGATAGAATTAGTCAGTTAATTCCAAAACTTACCATTGAAGTGTTCAAACCTCCACTTAATTATAAAATCCGAGATTATAAAGGAAACACTAACAAACACAGAGTAAGATTCAAAAGTATGAGAGCTGCTACAGGGAAAAAACAGGTATTAAACTCTTTATACCAGACAGACAAACTTAAAGGAAGTGATGCACAGCATCAGACAGAGCCAATCGCTGGTGAGTGATAAAAAAACAGTGGACATAACGAAGGCCTATGTACACTTACAGGTGAAGCCTTGGGAAATAAATGCCTTCCACTCCTGAGCAGATAACAGAAACCTTGTCTGGCAATGCTACTGTCTGACAATCATTTTTGTTGTTTCTGAACCAGGAAACAGTAAATCGTTAGTTAACACCACAAGCTTCAACTTTAACACAACTGATTGATGAGACTAACTTGGCCTTAGAATTCATGTTTTCTGAGTCAGACAATTCAAAGTTAAATCTTGCTCTGCATTCTGGACAGTAGTAATCAGAGGTACTCAGCTCCTGAAAAAATAGGACAGCAGATTATGTTATCGCAAAGAAGTAAACAAAACATGGATATAGAAAGGGAAGAAAAAGTTTCAGCAGAATTGAGATACCTTGAAATTTTCTCTTGAGATTTTGTCACACTCAGCATGCACCCACACTTTGCAACCATCACAGCGTACCTAAACCAGCAAAGAAACTATTGTTGTTTCTATGAAGAAATATCACCATAAGTAATTTCATGGAAAGAAATAGGAAGTGGTTACGAACAACCAGCAGAAGATAACAGGTTTCTCACCCAAGTTCCACTATCTGAGGGATTACGGATCTTCTTGCATATGCCACAATAATGTTTTATCTTCTTTAGCTGGAGTATAAGACACAAATTATTACTATCATGACATCAACATCTAGATCATCCATGAAAGTTGGTCAAAGAAAGATAGAAAGATAATTTGAAAGCTGTAACAGACCCTAGCACAAGCAGTACACAGACGATTGCCCCTAAAAGTTGAGTCATTCAATTTCCTGGATGGCTTAGAAGAAAGACTCGATCCACAAGCGTCGCAAGAGTCAAGTTCTTTCTTCTTCGGTAATTCCTGCACAAAGATTCTAAACACGATAAACTTACAGGAAGTACCCTATAATATGAGACATTTGTTTCTTTCTCTTGATTTTAGGGGCTGCAGGTATGGGGAAGTACTGCAGTGAAATTTTAGCAGAATCATTCCACCCAGATCAGGATAGGAATGCTAACTAGAGGACCTCGATGGTAGTATGTTAGAAAATAAGGAAAAAAGCCTGAGTGACTCTGAAACGTGCCTGACTTGGAGAGTTACACTCTTGGTCCTGATTTGAGTCAGAGACCTCAAATGCTCCTCGGGGAAGAGACTGGAAATAATCTAGATTGCCAGCCGCTGCATTTATTTCAACCATCAACATCTCAATAAAGCCATTTTCAGCTAGAAATGCCTCTTCTATGGCAGAGCGGAGGTCACCAGGTGTGCTGTCGTTCAAGTTAGTCTGCCCCTGAAACCTAAACAAAGCAAAGGTTCACCACACCCCGACATTACTAAGAAATTATATCAACATTAACAGACATAACTGCCACAGACCTGTCTACATATTCCAGAAACGGAAATAGCATCCCACGTCTAATCCATGCATAATCCTGCTCATAAAAACATGTCATCTTAGTAGATACACCATTACCTCATACCCGGCACTTCGGGAGTCTGCATAATGCACAAAAGATAAAGTCTTACCCTTTGCGTGCCATTTCCAGAGTAACCAAAGAACATGACACAGACAGCGCCAGCAACTCGAAAATTTAGAACTTGCTGGGGAACTTGTGTTTCTGAATCAAGGACAACTGCGGGCCAAGCAGGACAATGTCTTCCAGATATTGCCCAAACTATGTCACCCGAATTAAAATCCTTACCACCAAACTTATTAGCTCTCTTCCCTCCCTCCACCTTCACCGTTCCATTAATGCCACTTAAATCTATAGCTTCATCAAAATGTGTGTCGACTGCATCTCTCAATCGCTCATGTAATGATGTGAGTGTACTGCGAGAACTAGAATACTTCCTAGTAATATCCAAACGCTTTGAACCATTATTACACCCAATTTCACGTTTGGCATTTTTAAAGCTAAGCTTTTCTCTTGCATCCGGGTTAAATTCAGGGTCCGAAGTTGATTCTTTAGCACTAGTAGTAGTTTTGCTCTTCTCTTTCTTCCAATTATCAAGAACCGAGTCATTGAATCTAGAAGGAAGTACCTGAACACGCCCCCGTGAAGTCCTCACTAGTGGCGGCCGTGAAGCCTCCGGATTGCTCCTCCTCTGTTTTGGCAACTCAGCCTCACCGGGGGCGATGCGGGAAACCTCCGTGCACCACGACGCAGCTGCTCCGCCGTTACCTCCGGCGGCGGCTAAAATTCTTTGAATACCGTATCCATTGAACGGAATTATACCAGCAGCGGCAACATCACGGAGCAGATGCAAAGGGTAATATCCACCACTGCTACTGCTCTTGCGCTTTTTCCGATTACCGGAAAACTCGTCGTCGGAGTCACTCACTCGGCACCGCTTCAAACTTGGCATTACCGTTTTCAAGTTCTTCTTTATAATCATTACTGCCCCAAAGTCCAAATTCAGCCGTCAATTCTATACAAAAATTAAAAAGACCTCAAATTCTTCAATCCGAAACCCTAATTTTGACTGAAGAGACCCAGTAAATTGTTTAGAGAATACAAGAAGAATCAACCGAAGTAACAGAGCGCGAGAAAATTGAAGTAGAATCCAATTACAACAGCGAAAAATAGGCAGAAGAAGATAATATGAGAACCGAAATTGAGAAGAAGATCTGATTAGCGGAAAGAATAGGGATCTCTGTTCCACCAAGTTTTCTCAAAACCGGTGATGAGAGAGAGAGAGAGAGAGAAAGATATTCAAGGAACAACTTTATATTAAAACGTTAAAAATGTGTGTGAAAATTTTGTGAAT
Source organism: Nicotiana tomentosiformis (assembly GCF_000390325.3). NCBI lineage: Eukaryota > Viridiplantae > Streptophyta > Magnoliopsida > Solanales > Solanaceae > Nicotiana > Nicotiana tomentosiformis. Next base: position 89,732,524 of record NC_090814.1, read on the forward strand.
TTGACGAAGGGAAATTAATTTAGGAACATTTTCTCATATATACATATAGGTTGTGTGAATGTATAGATAAACTGCAAGTTAGAGAGGAAAAGGAATAAGGATGACTGACAAAGGGGGTGGGTGTGAGGAGTAAAGCAAAGTAATATAGTAATGCTAGAGAGAGAGAGAGAGAATTGCCAACTTGACCCAGACGACTGCATTTTGGTTCGAGAAACATGGCTAAATTGAAGTTGGTTTTAACGTAAGACATGGCGTTTTATTATTTTGGGTGTTGCAGAGGTTGGTGTTTTTGTCACAAGAGTGCTCTCCAAGAAACTTGGGAGCAAAAAGTGACAATGGATAATTCATGTCTTGTCAATTTTTGTGTTATTGTTTTTGTTTATTTTTTATTTTATTTTATTTTTTCTCTGAATAGGATCAGAATTTAAAATGCTTGAATTTGATTCTCGTAAAAAAGGAAAAAGGGATGCTTCAATTTGATTGAATGATTTTTCACTAGAGATATTTTGCCAAGTTCTGCAAGTAGTGAATTACGACTTGATAATGGAAGCAAGAAAGAATTTGGAGGTGAAAGCTGCGATAATGTGATTGAAGAAGCTTCTATTTCTTCCTTGACAAAAAGCAGAGATTGAACATTTGATTAATCTTTTAATTTGTTTTTGAGTAATCAGCCAGTCCAAAAATTTAAATCGGGTGTTGGATAAATTTTACCGGTCTAAATGTAATGATCGAATTCCTAGTCTGAAAGTGCAAGTTGGAATAAGAAATTTTGTTAATGGATTTACTTTATTTAGTTGATGAATCTAAGGCGTGGATTGTAAACACATAAATAGCCATGGACTGGTAAAAATTATATACTTGCCTCTTAGTTACAGGGATTTTGGGGGTTTCGTCTTGGTATAGCCTTTATAGAAGAAAGAGTTTACTTTTCAAATCGAATTGGGTATTTGAAGAAGTGGAAATATTTATTTTTAGTAGAGACTGAGTCTTCTGTTGGCTAGTTATTCACCGGAGTTTTTCTATTTGTTATGAGGGGAGAGGGGAAAGAAGTTGCAAATAAGATTTGTGGAACTTCGAGCTAGGAAAGAACCCCACATATTTCCACTAGGACAAAGCAAAAAATATATGTGTGTTTATTTTCAGCTTTTGTTTTCATCTTCTTAGACTTCGTCCTACTATGTTGCCGGCACTCGGCGGGCTCTGTTATATTTAGGGCTGTGAGAAATGATAGTTTGTGGCTTTATGAGTAAATAATAGTATAGCAAACAGTTAAATAGGTAGAGCTGTGGATTTGTACTGTTTAGTTATAAAAAGGAAGGAGTCATGGTGTTTTTTGTGTGGTTGGGGTGTTGTCTCTTTGGTGTTTTACGGGGGCATTTATATTGTGAATATTTTCAATGTCGAGGCATAGAGGGGTGGTTTCGTCACTTCTCTCCTATCTGTCGAAAGATGGGTGAATAAATCTGGCAGTTCGTTTTCCTAACTTTTTTTTAATAATAGAAAAGAAATTCTTGTTCATCTTCCCTATTGATTACTCTATTTGTGAATTCTTTATTCTTTTCTTTTTAATTGTTGCTCTTTTCTCTTGGTAAAATCAAAGATGAGCAAGTTGGCTCACTGGAGAGGATGATAATACTGTTATTTTGTGGATCTAGATCTGACTTGATTTCGGTTACATATGAGGCAAGTTTGGATGTCTTTAGCTTTCAGAGATCTTTCTGGTACAAATTCTTGAATGGCATCAGTAATAAGGAGAAAGAATTTTTATTTGTTTATTTATTTATTTATTACTTTTCTATGGTCTGCAGAGGGGGAGGGGGTGAACGTGGTATTTTTTTAAGCAATAAGTTAAATACAGCAAGTACGACTATTTATTTCAATGTAATCTTTTGGTGGGCGGTGGAAGATAGTGGTTTCCGAATGATTCAGATGGAATGGGGAAGGGAAAGATTAGGTAGTTTGGGAAAAATCACAACTTGGGGTTGGGGAGATGAAACTGAAAAATTAGCAAATGGGGGAAAAAGAGAGAAAATCTAGGTACGTACTGTTACACTTGTCTTGTCAAAATCACCAAAGGACTATGGCTTATCCCAGTTATCTGATGCTCAAGGAATTTCAGTTCTTAAGCTATATATTTGTCTTTTGAATTTGAAGACGCCGATTAGCTAAAGGTTGTAACTTGCAGAATGTTGGAAGATGAATTCCAGTTTACTACTATCTCAAATGATTTATGTAATTGGTTGTGAGTCTAAAAGCTTCGAGAAGCTAACAAAAATTGAAAGTGGTCGAGGTTTTGGTCGTTTCCTAAGTCGTAAATGCTGAGCAATTTGGAGGTTGACCAAAACAGAACATAAAGCTGAAGGTCTTTTTCTTCTCACTTGTGTAGAAAAATGAAGGCAGAAAGTAAATTGCCATTCTCTACGGAGAGATCCCTGCACACCTCCCCACTGGCGGCTCGATATAATATGGGACCTAAGGCAAAAATAAAAAATGAGGCCTTAAATTATTTTTTTTCTCTTATAATTTATTAAAATTTAAAGAAGTTATAATCAGTTTTAATTATTGCCAACATTTAACCAATTTGTTTAATCTCTTTTGTGTTATCAGTAAAGACCAATTTGTTTAATCTCCTTGCCGATTAATCTAAAGAACTTTATTGATTTAGTTTTGAAAAACTTTTTCAACCTAGACAACTGTTATATTAATTGTTAACGGTAATTGAATTAACACTTTTTACCTGATTGAGTTTGCCAATTAGAGTATTCTTCTACTTATACAGTTTCTCTTAGCACTTTTAATTCTAAATATAAGTTGAAACAAATAATATTGTTTTAACTACTATGTTTCAAGATTCATTCAATGTTAAGGACGAATTTTAATAGTTACTTATCAATGTAGCTTGAAAAATGTCTGCAAAGGCATTTAAAGAATTAAGAAAAGTTGTTCTAAACTAATATTGTAAGAAGATCGATTTAAGTTGGGACGAATTAAAGACATGAAACAACTAGTAACAACAATTTAAGATGTGTAAAACTTTTAGATGTAACTATTTAACCAAATGATTTAAAAATTCTATCAATAGTGCATAATTTAATATTATTTATAAATTTTGGGGGCCTAAGGCCATTGCCTTAGTGGCCTTAGGCTCCGGCCGGCCCTGTCCCCCCACCCTATCCCACCCCACACCCCCTCCAAAAGAAAAAAGAATATGAACAAGATATAGTTGATTCCGCTTCTTTTTTGGAAGAACTAACATTTGTAGTTTAGTCTCGCTAGTGCTCAAAAGCATTTCTCTATTTTGGCCAAACACAAAAGCAACTCATATTTTTTTTTTGGTAAAAAAAGATTAAAAAAATACTCTTAAGTCTTAACCGCACCACAAGAAGCTTAGTCAAATATACTCTAAAAGGCAAATCTCATTTTTATGGTAGTAGGAAGTGGTAATTGGCCCAAATATCTATGGGGTAAAGATGTTGTTAGACGTTGAGACCGGAACTTTCTACAGGTTTAGCGGGAATAGAAGCGATTTCCCTTTGAGAAGGGGTAGATAATTGAGTGAATTGACAATATCTATGTGTACCAAAACCTCAAAATTGATTTCATCGTCGTAGAAATTCGGTTAAGGTTTCCTAATTTGGTAATTCGGTCTATCGAATACTAATATTAGTTCAAAACATCTGACGGCTCAATACCCTACATCTAGTAACTGCTGTGACCTGTGCTTTTGCGCCCACAGTAAGATTTGACGTAGGAACTCATTTTTTGCCATTTTGGTTTCATGTGTTGCAAAGTCCTCCAGTCTCATAACTGAAACAACTGCATGGAAATGACACCATGTAGTCATTTTTAAGCGTATTTTTAAAATATATTCACATTTTACCATGTATTTAAAGATTAGGCAATTCGCTCAAATTTCAGAATACGGCGTCCTTAAGTTTAAACCTCAAGGTTCAAACTTCCGGACACTGTGTCCTAAAGTTTGAATATTGCGTCAAGAAATTCGAATCTTATGTGAATTTTAAATTAGCAGTTCAGAAATTCAGGACAAAGTATCCTGAATTCCAAATTAGCATCTCAAAACATTTGAAGGCTAATAGCATGTTTGGCCAAGCTTCTTCAATCTTAGAAACACTTTATTTTCCAAAAAAAAAAAGTATTTTTTTTTTAAAGTTGAGTTGTTTGGCCAAACTTTTGGAAGAAAAAAAATACTTTTGAAGAGAAGCAAAAGTAATGTTGGAGAAGCAGAAAAAAGTAATTTTCTCCAAAAATCACTTTTTTGAAAAGCACTTTTGAGAAAAATACACTTAGAAACAGTTTTAAAAGCTTGGTCAAACACTAATTGCTGCTCAGAAGTACTTTTCAAATTAATTAACCAAACACAAATTGCTTCTCACCAAAATTACTTTTGAGAAAAACACTTTTGAGGAAAAAAAAATTCTTAAAATAAGCTGATTTTTGCAGCTTGGCCAAAGTCATAAATTTCAAATTAACAGCTCAAAAATTTAGGATTTTTAGTCCTGAAGTTTAGGTGAATTAGTTACTCTTTAAATACATTATAATTTATAGATATATTTTAAATCAGACTTAAAAGTGGCTACTAGTACACTTCGCCCAACAACTGCTAGCCATAGACAATGGGCTTTGTCGTCGAGCTAGCCATAGACAATGGGCTTAATCGTCGAATAAGATTGAAGACGGATCCCCTCCCCACCAACCCCAAAAAAATAAAATCAGTACCGGAATGCTAGATGATCAAGGATTTCTTATTTTAAATTTTCTTTTCTTGGGTGAGAAAGCGAATTAAAAATATGGATCACTTCTAGTGTAATGTTAAAAGAAGGTAAATTTTGAATTATGAAATGAAACAGATTCAAATGGGTGTAAACGGGAGATGATTCGCATAACGAACTAGTGATAATTATTGCGTTGGGCAGGGAAGATACAGAATAGCCTGAGCCACCCCTCAATCGTACGGTGATCAATAATTGAAATATGGTGTGCAGCCGTCTGAAGCTGAACCGCGGAACATAGCAAGTTACAGAGTTTTATTTAACATTTAACAAACACTATATACAACACTAGTTGGTTTGTCTAATCTACAAAGATTATTGCCCCTAACAAACTTGCAAGTTTTTGGATGGATGGATCCCCAGCTTATTTGAGCAGATCCTATTCTAAAGCTAGCTTCCATTTGCTATTATATCATCAGCTAATATAACCAGTGAATACTTTCCATTACTACCTTACTATAATTCTTCCAACTCTGAGACAGTTAAAACTGTTAATGCTTCTTTGATGTGTCGCTTTCTTCGGTCTTGGCAAACCTTCCACGGATCCTTGGTTGACTATCAGCCAATGCCTTCCTGCAAGCATACTGCAAAACACACAACAGAAATACTGTGAGTCTATTGCCGACAAAACAGCCGCACGAGTCATTTCACCTTTGCTTCTCTACAACCAAATGACTGCAGACACAGAGTTGCTCAAAAACAGAGAGAAGCTCTAGTAGTCCCTCTTCTTACCTAGTACTAATATTTCATGAACAGTTGGATCGTTTCCATTCGATTTCACTTTCTAAGGTTTGGAAGTGCAACACCAAGCTAAATGACATAATTAAACATACAAGAGTTTTTCAATAATACCTTGATTTTTCTGCCAAAATTCCTTTTATTCTTCTTGCTCCGATATCTGGAAAGCTTTTCCTTGCGAATTTCAGAAGTGGAACCTCCGACAATTTGTGGTTGACCCAGCGGAGAATGGATCAGATTTATGTTGCCATTACCCAGAGTCTGCAGTAAAAACTCAGTATCAGTGGCCGAGCCTCTTTCTCTTGAATAAGCCAAAAACATCTATATATTTCACGGCTGGTACTTCATAGAGAACCAACAAATGCAGGCGACTCAATCAAAGGCGTACAAACCAGTGACACCTATGGTTCTCAGCCACTCGCTACAAATAGAGGCGAGGTGAATAAGTACTTGCCTTATCCCTAGATTTTGCACATCCTCCCAAGCTAACAATACGTCTACAATGACAGAAAAAGACTATATAGAGGAAGTGATCAAGGAGAAAATAGTGATAACCAGATAACAGCATCAATAAACGGTGGAATTCACTAGTTTGACTTAAAAGGCCTCTGATTAACCAGTTCACTTAGTCCATTATCTTTTTCAGGAGAATTGAGAATCTCATTGAATTCAATACCCTCTTTATAATATTACTAGAGGAAGTTTCATATTACTAAAACATGGATCTTCCAACTATCTTGTTTTTACTCTCAAAATACTCTCAAAATTCAGTTAATGACTCTAGATCATAAAATCAATACTTCCCTGATGTAAAAGATTGACTTTAAGATCTTTCCTTCATCTCTGACTCGACGTTAACAAGAAAACATAGATATCAGGCCAACCGAGCAAGAAAGAAAAGGGATATTCATTGTTTAAAGAATAAAGAATATTATTTCTAAGTTTTTCAGAAAGAAAAAAAAAGAGATAAAATGAAAGATAGGTGGAACACAAACCAATCATAATTGAAACAACACATTAGAGTACTTAAAAATTGACCTTTATGTCTCCTTCACTGTAAGCTCTTCGCATACCATAAACAGCTCCAAAGTCCATTCCACCAAAATCTATAAAATTGGGCCTCATTGGAGCCCCATGTATCCACTCCATGGAGGTTAAAGACTCTGAACTAATACTTTTCTGGAAAGATCCTTGAGAAACCAAGTTCTCATCTGCAGTCAGGTTTTCGTCGGCCTTCACGATAGGAGTTTTCATGTCCAAAAGTTCAGCGAAGGGTATATCAATTGCATCTTTGTCAAATAGGTCTTTTTTGCATTCATAGAAAACTTCACTCAGGAGTTGTTCATTCTCAAACGATGTTTCTAGATCCGAAACTTTGAGTCCTTGCGGCGAGATGGTATCTTCGGCACAAGAAATCATTGAAATAGCAGCAGTCATAGGATCAAGGCCCATCAATGGTTCTTCAATAATTGATTGTGGAGCTTTAAAGAGATCCCCTTCTCCCCCGAGGTCATATTCTGATATGATGGATCCCTGTCGAGATTACCAACATGAGAATTCAAAATCAATGCTTTATAAAAGTGACAAACAAAACGCTTCATAAGATCTGGTCTGAACACGTAAATCTAGCACAGAACCAAACTCAACACAACGTTAAATGTCATAATTTGATGCTTCACGGTGAGGAGTTTAACTAAATACACTGAGCAATAGCAATAAAGAAGTAGACCAGAAAGTGATAAATCATTACTCAAATGCTATCAAACTTTCAAGATCACTCAAACCTGAGATATGTTAGTACCACACACCATCACTTTATAGCAAATCAAAGGGACTCGATATTTATGTCATGGCAGAAGCACAAAAATAAACCGCATGAGCTTTCATATCTCGTCAATCATATGGTACCAGAGTGATTTGCTCAAAGCTCACCATCAGGAACTTCTGATAAAATAAAGTGCAAAGATTCTTGTCTTATTAAAAGAACAAACAACACAAAAGGATTCTTATGACGAACAGCGATAGATAATGGCAGCCCTTGTTTATTCTCTGTTATGTATATAAAGTAAATAAGAGGTGGAGGAGAAGAACCAAACAGCTTTCTAAGTAATTCAGCATGCACACACCCCGAGAAGGAAAAAAGTGAAAGATTGAGAGGGATAGAGAGCACATTCATACAGATAGTGGAAACTAGATAATGTCCTTTAAGTTAAACAAACCTGGAAAAGAACAACACCAACAACTAATGACAAGAGAATCAGATATTGTCATTTGTACATTTCAAGCAAAGATAAGATCAGACCGAATCAACCATGAATTCGATATATTTCCATGTAAAAAGAACTTATTTTAATAGTGCGCTGAGATCAACTAGGTTCTCTTCCTACCTTCTGAAAGTTACTAACTTTAACCTTTAAGCTCCCAAATGAAAGTTTCCGCAATGTTGTCCTCCCTCTTCAGAGAATCAAGACACCAACCAAACAGAACGCCCTATCCTCTAAATAACAAAGGTGAAACTTAACTTTTGCTTTTCTCTTTTTCCTTCTTTTCCAACTTTTTCAATATTTCAACTCTTTATGTGGGGTGAAAAGTGAGGCCTTAACGACAACTTGGCCGCCAAAAAAGGAAAATGAAGAATCAGAAAGGGAAACACATGGGAAGAAACTCGTGGCCACTTATGTTTTTTTTATATATGAAGGTAAAGAGAATAATGAACACGGCAACTCATGATTTTGATATTCTGCCTTCTTTCTCTTTGTTCAACTTACAGATCTAGCACATGTCATGAACTCACATGCTTTCCATTTATACTCTACATACCACCATAAGACATCATATTATATACTTCTAAGCAACAATTCATCTTTTCCTGTTTGGAAAGGAGAGTTACACTCAACTATTTAGTAAAGACAATCAAGTGAAAAGGGGAAGAAATTAGCATAAAAAGATTGGTTCTTTGTCTTTCATTTCTCCAATTACTTAGAAAGAAACTAAAAAGGGGAAGAAAAATTGGTTCTTTATCCTTCATTTCACAAATTACTAGTAAAGAAAATGAAACTTAGGCAGAAAACTTAAACCCCACAAAAAGAACAAGACACAGTTGGAGGGATTTGGACTCTAAAGACCATGATTTCACCTAAAAGACTTCAGAGTTCAGACAAACAATAAATACACTTGACACAACACTTAAAATCAGTAACCCTAATTTAGCACCCCACTTGAAAAGCCAAGAATGAAAACCCACTAACCCTAAAGTCTACATCATCTCACATTTCAAAGTTCAAATCTTTTTGCATTTTAATTAAATCAGAAAGATGCCAAACAACAAAAACAAATAGAAAAAAGGGTTTTAACTACCATTGAAGCATTAGGTTCCTGAGAGGAACAGAAGTCTTCAAATTGTTGAACTTCAGAAGGGAAAGTCTGAAAATAAGGGAACATTAGCCCAGTCTCTGCATACATTTTTTTTTCTCTTTTACACAACAAGTCGCCCCTCTTCTTCCTATGTGTCAATAGAATGAGGAAGGAGATAGTTCAATGAAGCAGAGGGGCATTTTATAGGTGTCAAAAACAGAGCTAAAAACAAAAGCAGTACTAACACAGCCGAAACAGAAACAGCCGTATTGAAAGAGAGAGAAGAGAGTGTAAAAAGAGGGGTTGAAAAATAAAGAATCTGATTTTGGCTGGTTCTTGGAGTCTTCATTCAAGAAAAAGAATTTTAGCAATTAAAAAAAGAGTTTTTATTTTCTAAGGCAATATTTTAATGATGTAATTATACCAAAAGCTAGTACCTATAAAAAGTCATTTTCTAGGTTTAAGTCCAAGTTGATGAATTAAATTCGATAAAAATATAACAGAATTGACAGATTAAATAGGTAGGTTAATCTCTGGCAAGTCTATACAAATTAGCTACCACATGACTTGATTTCCCTAATGTCCCACATGACAAATCTTTTATTTACCACTATACAAATTACTGTACTATAAAGATCGTATATATATATACAGACAAAATACATGTGAATGAAACTAGGACGACAGAAGAATAAATGCTAGTTACCGAACAATTTATTAGCTATTATAATAGATTGGTAATTTAGATTAGTTTATTTACAAATTGTTTCTTTGAGATTTTTAGTCATAACATTTAGCTAGCATTTAGACATAGATTCTTGAAAAAATAATTTTTGAAATAGTTTTTAAAAATAAATTTTGAAAGTTGAAATTGTGTTTGGACATGCATTTTGTTAGAAAAAATATAAAATTTTGTGAGTAGAAGAAAAAAATTCACCCAAAAATTACCCTAAACTAGATTTTGGGAACTTGAAAAAAGATTTGAATTGTTTTTCAAAAACTGATCATAATCTATGAACAAACAATATTTTCAAAAAACAATTGAAAAAAAGTTGCCAACATCAATGGCCAAAACGAGATCTTATTTACTTGAGGTTTTCATTATCTATAACCGCAGCAAAAATCCAGTAAAATCTTGTAAGTGAGGTATGGAGAAATTAGTGTGTATAGATACCTTACCTATACCTTGTAAAGGTAAAAATACTATTTTCAATATAACTTCAACACACAAAAAAATTCGAAAAAAATAATAACACAAGGAGTAACGACAAAAAGGCATTATTTGAGTAACAAACACTGCATTGTGGTAGTGTTTCAGTGACAAACTCGTAGTAATGCAGCTAGCATACTCTCTACATAGTACTTTGTTTCAATGTACATGGCGGATTTCGGGATAAGGAGTTTTTAAAAATAAAGAAATTTTTTTTTAATATTCAAAAGTATTCTATAATATATTAAAAGCACGAAGGTATTTAGCAAAATGCCGTTCGTCTTTTTTATCCCTCTAAAAATAAACTTCTAGACAAAATAGTCATTTTATTATTTTCTTACTATTTATAAATAGTCATTTAATTAAGTCCCTAATATTTAGGATCAGTCATTTAATAATATTTAAAAAATAATCATTTAATTAGGACTTTGTAATCAACTAAAATTTTAGTTATTAGATCTTTTCTTATTTGAAATATGCATGAGTTAGAGAGATAAAGAAGCTATAGCCCTAGAATAAAACGTTATACATAGAAGACAACATAAAAATATAATAAGCCTAAGAAACTAAATACAGAAACCCAAGTTACGGATGAACTAATTACTCTGTAGTTTGTAATGATTTAATAGAAAGAAAAAGTTTCATTCTTGAAAACATGAACTCTGAAAAGACTCGACAAAAAAATAATTCATAAAGTATATATTACTTCAGTGACCTTGCCTTTATTAATAAAGTATATTTTTTTTATGAATTCTAATTATTCTTCTTTCAATTATCTAACAAAAATTTCATATTTTCATAAAGAGGAATGAAAGAAAGAATAAATTTAAGAGGAAAAACAAAGAGACACAATATCAGTAATATTAATTTTATTTTTTTTATAAAAAGTAAAAAAAAAAGTTGCATAATTCTATTAAAAAAAAGGTGTTCTCGAAAAGAATTAAGAGGTATTGATGTGCATTTTAAAATTTAACGAGATTTATAGTTTTGAATGATTTCAAAATTGTGGTATTTTTGATTAATTCTACCTAATGTTTAAAAGTTTGAAATCCACTTATTTTTAACTTAAAATTCAAGGTGAATAATTTATGTCCGAGAGAATAAGGATGAGACAGATTAAAATATATTCGAAGTAAGTTGTAACTAATTATTATTATTATTATTATTATTATTATTATTATTATTATTATTACTATTTCTTTTCATCTTCTATTATTATTGAATATTATTTAATTATTTTGAGATTTTCTTTCTACACTGAATTTTATTCAATCATTTTGAATTTTTTTTATTCCCACAAAATAAGTTCTTCAATCATTAACACTCTATTAGATGGACTATTTCTTCTATTTAATATTTACAATTGTTCATTATTGTTATGTTCTCTCGATTTCTTAGGAAACTTTTCTTTTTTCAAATTGACCAATTCCGATCGTTCGATTGAGTAAGACTAAGAAAATAAAAATAATAATATCCGCTAGCAACAAGAAGTTTTATTTTGGAATTTAAATATCGTGAATCCTCATATTGAATTTATTTTCCATGACAAAAAATTAAAGATGAAAGAATAAAACTAAAAATATATACGATAAGAACTGATAAAATTAACTAAATGGATCCAAAGTTAGGGACTTTATTTTTATTAAGTTTTATTTTATAACTCAATTACAAATTTTAAATGTTATTTTTTTAAAAATTAATTTTATTAATATGGGTGCACGCGCAACGCACGTACCTAAGACTAGTTATTATAATTATAAGAGCGTGCAAAAATAATAATTTAGAGTTAAAGAATTTTCAACTATAAAAAGTGTTATTCTTATTGTAACATACCAAAAGTATTATTTTATAAAATAGAACAAAGAGAGTAGTATCTTTACCAAAACAAAAAAATTGAAATCGAAAACTTTATTTCGTAAAAAGAAATTGTATTATATATGATATCGTATACGGTAAAAAACGTTCTCAAGAGTTGGATGACTTGGGAAGCGACACGTGTCAAGGAGGATCAATCTGCAGTGACTCAACCAAGGTGACACCAGATACAAACCGATGACCGAATAAGAAGCAATTCAAGATATGACTGTTATAGAAACGTTACAAAAGACCCCAAGATTTCTCTGGCCTTTATTAGACTTTATTAACTTTTACTATTTTTTATCACCTTTTATTAATATTAATATTAATAATTAAGGGGGCATAATTTGTATATCATACACCCCATAGCTCTAGAATAAATAGAGACTTTCATTTTATTGTGAGACATCAAGAAATACTAATAGGAAAAGACTAATTTTCTTTCTCTCATTCCCTTAAGCTTTATACAAGTGTTATCAAGATCTTCAAATTATTCTTGGTCCCGGTGAGAACATTCTAAACGCTCAGGCTTGTCTCTTCGTCAATTATCCTTATTTACTATATTTGCACTTTGTTATTTTATTTTATCGGGTGAATTTAATGCACATGTCTATAAACCACGTTACAAATCTAATTGTTCTGTTTTATTGGTAAATAGTTTGGCGTCCACCGTAGGACTTAGACAATTATGGTATTATTTGATCTGTTTATTTTTTACTAACATACTTTGAAACTTTTCTGATTGTAAGCATAAAACAGCTATGGCACCCAGTGATGTCAACAACTCGCTCAATGTTGGAATAAACAACAATGACGAGACCGTGGACAATCTCCGTGATGAAAATCAACAGGATGGCTCAACGAGTGAAACTCGTCTCGATGCGAATAAATCAACTCATAATCAGGTAGAAAGAAAAACTCGACATGAGAGAAGTCATACCCCTAATGATATGGATGATGAGCCGGTGGTTGATACCGTGAAAGTGTTGAGAGCACAACAACGAGAAATTATGAACCATTTCTCAAGACATGACCGGATAATGATTGAACTTCAACAAGCAATATCAGGGACTTCAAATAATTCAAACGGTGGAGTTCGAGTCCCTTTTGGCGTGCCAATAAGTCAAGCAATCCCAGGAACCGGAAACATTGCTTCATGAGAAGAGTTTAGATCAAACTACAACCAAGCGGATGGAGTATACAATGGATATGGAAATGAGAACAATGTAGATGATCTTTTCAAAGCTGAACTCATGAGGTATATGAGAAATATAAATGCTCGAATGGATCAAAATGCTAAGGAGTTTAATGCTCGAATAGATCATATTCTGGGAGCACCTCCGATCCTAAAGGGATCGGATAAAAGAAAATATATTCAATTATCATTCAAACAGAGTGTAGCTCTAGAGTTGATCACAAAGAGATTCAAGATACCGGATATTCCAAAATATGATGGAACATCGGATCCCAGTAACCATTACAACTCACACTACAGTAGTGAAAGGAAAGGATTTGGCTCCACATAAGATCGATTTAATATTGTTAAAGAAATTTGACGAAAACCTAACAAAAGGGGATTTAACATGGTACTCACTTTTAACTGAACACTCAATTGATTCTTTTGAAATGCTTGCAGATTCTTTTATTAAAGCTCATGCTGAAGCGAGAAAAGTTCAAGCCAGGAAAGCAAATATTTTTAGAATCACTCTAGGAGACTTAGAGTTATTACGAGAGTTCGTGATAAAGTTCCAAAAGGAACGCATGCTGTTACCGATAATATCGGATAAATGGGAAGCATAAGCATTTACCAAGAGCCTCAATCTCTCAAGCTTTGATGCCTCAAGGAAGTAGAGTTTTTTGGAATTTAAAGAAATAACGTGGGCAGATGTTCATAATAGGTACGAGTTAAAGATCCGCGTAGAAGATGATCAGATAATTATATCAAAATCTTCTACATCCTGGAATCAAGGTCAACTAAACTTTCATCGGAGGTATTCCAGATACCGGTTTGAACCATATCGATTACGATCATGGATTGACAGGAAGCAGGAACATTCCCACAATGAGTCACCCAAAAATAACTAGTAATGTGTACAAACGCTGGGGATTGTTGCATCAGATAACCAAAAATCGCAACCAATAAGTACCGCAAGCATCTAAAGATGGCTCCGGAAAAGTTCGTACAAGATACTAGAGATAGCCCAAACTGGCTCCGGAATAAATAGAAAAAGGACTGGGGATTGCCTGATAAAAGACCGAGGACTGCTCGATCAGTCTCGTGGGAAGAAAAAATACATAGAAGGAATCAGAATCAAGAACCTGTTATACCTAATAAATGTCATCCCTATCGCAATTCTCTTGCAATGAGTTTTTGTTCATTTTCTGTAAACTGTCGTATATACAAAGTTATAAACACTTGTGTGCATTTAAGGAATGGAATAAAGCAAAACTTGCACATTCTAAAACATTCTCGTATATGTCTGAATGAACGAAATCATTTTTTGCTCACATTTAAAACCAAATAAGGATTATGAATCCGAACAATTGTGCTCAGATGAACATGAGACGTCCTCTTCACAAGCATCATAAACATAAGGACCCTCTCTTATAAAGTCGTCCAATCAAATGGATAAAGGCCGGATGCCTTGTTTCCCAGTCGTAAAGTTAATCGGATGCATTAAATTCTCGAACTTTTTCAAAACCAGAGGTACACCATTCCTGATCATCTTCGGTATCTAAAGCTATAAGGTTAAAATTTTTTTGGGTACAACTAAAAATCCAAGAGTCAAAACTCAAAGAAAAGTTTTCGGGTACACCTAATAACCAAAGAGTCAAAATTCAAAGAAAAGTTTTAGAGTACAACTAAAAACATAAGAGACAAAATTCAAAGATAAAAAAGTTTCGGGTAAACACTAAAAACTTGATATCAAGCTTTCCGTGATGGTAGTACTTCTTTGACACCAATCGGTCATCGATAAAAGAATAATAGGTGGTGAAGTTGTCATCTGAATCCCTAAGTTCTGCACTCTTTTTTCCTTCATCCGGTTTTTGTTTTGATTGGATTTTTTCCGGCAAGACTTTTAATGAGGCAGTAACGAGGGTGAAAAGGATAAAATCTTTCATTTTCTGATCACATTACACTGAGTAACCGAAAAGTAGAGGGACTATCTGTATACGGTAAAAACCGATCTCAAGAGTTGGGTAGCTTAGGAAGCGATATGTGTTAAGGATGACCAGTCGGTTGTGACTCAACCAGGATGACACCAGATACAAACCTGTGACCGGATAAAAAGTAATTCAAGATATGACTGTTATAGAAACGTTATAGAAGATCCCAAGATTCCTCCGGCCTTTAGTAGCCTTTATTAGGCTTTATTACCGTTTATTATTCTTTATCATTTTTTAATTACCTTTTATTAATATTGATAATTAAGGGGGTATAATTTGTAGATCATACACTACATAACTCCAGTATAAATAGAGGCTTTCATTCTATTGTGCGACATCATGAAATACTAATAGCAAAACACAAATTTTCTTTCTCTTATTCTCTTAAGATTTATATAAGTGTTGTCAAGATCTTCCAATTACTCTTGGTCACGGCGGGAACATTTTGAAAACCCAAGCTTGTATCTTCTTCAATTATCCTTATTTATTCTGTTTGCATTTTGTTATTTTGTTTTATCGGATCAATTTAATCAATGTGTTTATAAACTATGTTACAAATTTAATTGTATCGTTTACGGGTAAACATATATTGATTACTTGCTAATTACTCTAATGTAATATAAAATGCTTATTTCTATTTATTTCACTGTAATATACTAGTTTATATATTTTTTGTCCATATAAGTAGATTATTTTGCTTTCAAGAGCTCGGTAAATTAAGGATTTTTCTTAAATTTCTCCTTTCAACGATTTGCTATCCAAATGACAAATATCAATGCAGGCTTAAAAACACTAGGGCCACTTATGGGAAGTTTAGAGTAAATGCAGTCCTAATATTCAAAATCACATAAAAGGAATGCGTGACAAAGGTAAATCTCAAAGGAATATATATATATATATATATATATATATATATATATATATATATATATATATATATATATATATTTATTATTCTAGTCGAACTGACAAAAGATATTAATATGTAATTTTTTTTATCAGTCTAAATTTTAATGAACAAAATTACTAATATATAGGTACTTATTAAATAAATGTGTGTGTATAAATTGATACGAACACTACTGTTAAAAAATAAAGATGATCAAAGAAGGGTAGTCATGGCCTCATGGGCATGAAAAACAAATAGTGGTCATGAGGAGAAAATTTACAAAAAGGAACATCAACATCATTTATGATGTAATTGTCCCCATTTTTATGATATGCTTAATAATTTAAATGTAACTCAATGCATATTTTATTGTTTATATATGGAGAGTACTGATGAATGCACCAAACCCTTTTCTTATTATAGATCAGTGGACCTTTTGTGGAGTAAATAGTAGTCGTTTGGACATTTTTTTTTGGTTCTATTTCGGTGTTCGATACCAGCATTAAGGCTCAATTAAATTTATATCTGTGTCAGAAAATCTTATATTGGGGGTAAAATGCTCCCTAACAGAGACGACTCTATAACTACGGCTTGAACATGAGACTTTTAGTTAAGAATTAAAGAATATTTACCCCTCCACCACAATTCTTGATACAGTCATTTGGACCTTACTAAAGTCCAAGCGATTCCAAAACAAGCGTGAAGCACTCTCCAGAGCTTGTGGACGAAAACTTTCGTCCTTTTATTCTACTAGTGCTAGACATACAAGTGATAAAGCTCGTTGAAATGTCTTGGCTTCATATGTTAGGATAAGTGCCAATGCAATGAATAAATAAATAACTAGGTGTGAATTCAATAAAGCAATAAGATTTAATTTTTAAAATAGGTCTTTTGTGCTTTCTATAGTTATAAAATAAGTTATTGGACCAAGAAAGTTTGGTAGTGAAGTATTTGAATAGTGGCCGAGAACGTGACTAAGTTAGAGTTATGATTTGGTGTACCATTATTGTGGGGATACCATAAGTAGTTGATTACCATTAGTGGTAATATATCACCCTTGTTCACGTGAGTTGTGCATCCACATTGTAGGAAGGATATTTATAACTTAGCTAAATGCAATAATGTTGGTGATGGTGTACCAAAGTGGATCTAAGCATCACGAGATTAAATGATTGATTTTCTCTCTTGGGATTATGCAAATCGCCAATCGGATTTATTATTTGTTTTTCTTAATTGGTATAAATGTATTATATACTAATTATATGCGGTTAAAATATATTATACATCTGTTGATTGTTTTCGATTTAGGCATTTAGGTGAGCGGTTATTTAGATTAATTTTTCTCTCTTATTTTCTTTTCTTCTAATAATATCTTCTGAGTCAATTTGCGAGCACTTTAACTAATATACCTTGCTGCCTGCTAAAGCTCATAAACACCGGTATCGAAAAATCATGTTTATCAAAATTGGAGCACCAGAGGTTACAATTGAATATTTAACTAGCATTTGAATATGTAATCTTCAAATTGTTACTCTTTTGGTTCAACTATTCTCTAAAGAATCATGTGATTTAATGGTTATACTCTTATTGCATGGATTTTGACTAATTCACGTAAGCATCTTTCTGTTGTCACATAAACAAGAAATTGTAATAGATTCTGGCTAATATATATGATAATTAAATCAAACAAATATATAACATTAGAATTCTGAATTCGACTAAAAAAAACAGAAAGTACATGAAGTATTTTGTGTTCACGCAGGATCCAAGGAAGGGTTATATCCCAAGAAGGTATAATGTATGTAACTTACCCTAATGCAAGTATCGGTGGCTGATTCTACAGTTCAAACCTTTAAACTATGAGTCACATATAGAAAATTCTGAATTCGACTCTAGACAATAAATTGACCATCGCCTAAGAGAGTATACACGTATTTTGTGGACAATAGAACGCCCTCTAGGTGCTTTGAGTCGTTTGCCGTTATTTAGTAGTTGTTACATGTGAGGTGAATCTCTTGCCCTCACCATGTCTCCTTATAATAGGATGTGGGTCATGATATAATTGGTAACTATAAGAGGAATGTGTTACCTGCATCTGCATTTGACATTTGATCATATTTGCTAATTTTGCTTACCTAATAAACGTGAATAGAATAGATATTTATAGATTCATGTTTTAGAAATGATATTTGAATGATTACTCAAAATCATGAACATTGACCTTGAAAGTCAAATTATGTCTTATAAATTAAACAGATGAAGTAATACATACTCTAAAAACAATATTCTCCTATCCAAAAAAATTCATAATTTGGCCTTGATATAACGCCCATTAAAAAATGGAACAACTCTGAGTTGTAGCAGTTTTGGTTTCATCTGAATCCAGTTTTTTTCGGTTCAGAGCATAAATTTAAGTGCAAAAGTTTGTTGAAATTGAAATAAATAGCAAATATTGTTGGAAAAATATTGGATTATGGAGAATAAGATTTAGCTTGAGGCGTGTCAAAGGACGTTGTCCTTAAGAAAATTTCGCCCACACAGTGATAAAATTAGGCGTATCCCACAAGATTCAACAAGCTCCTCCAGTTATTAAATTGGGAACAAAACTAACAGAAAACTCAAAAAAGAAACCCAACATATAGGAGGAAAAGATGATTCGGAAAGTTCTATTAGAAAGTGTGTCTTTAGCTCTTCAAAGACCATGTTTATGTAGGTGTTGCTCCAACGGCTAGTTTGACTCTACTAATTGTAAAATAACTTACTAAATAATAAATATATGTAAATAATATTAAGAACAGAAAAGATTTTCCAAACCAAGATGGGCATTACCTTTTGAGATATCACTAATTTTCTAACAATCCCCCACATATCTCAAAAGGGATATAAAAATAAATAGTAAATAAAGAAAGAAAGAGAGATAATTTGTTGGGTTTCAGGTATAATAAAATTCATCTCGTGTCTTAAAGATTGTGAACCAGATATAGATAAAATAAGATTTAACTTACAAAATAATTGGTGAAGTTGGCATGTGAGAAGGAGAGACTTAGATGCCCCGGTCAGGAGATGTGAGAGGTTGACCATGGCGGGCTTGAGGAAAGGCAGGGGTAGGCCAAAGAAGTATTGGGTAGAGGTGATTAGGCAGGATACGTTGGTGCTTCACCTAACCGAGGACATGACTAGCGATAGGAATGTGTGGAGGTCGAAGATTAAGGTGGTGGGTTGACAGGTAGTTGTGAGTTGCTTTTAGGTTTACCAATAGTGCTAGTATTATTCTTGTTTTTGGTTGAAAGTTACTTCCTTTTAGTTTATTATTATATGTGGTACTTAGCAACCTCGTCCATTGATTTTGAAAATTGCTATTGGAAATAGTTGCTCCGTGATTACTACTATTTGATGCTACTCTTCCTCCTTTTTACTGGAAGTTGTTTCTCCCTGATTGTTACTATCTGACATTACCTCCTTAAACTTAGCTCCAATTTCTATTTTAATACCTCAATTTAAGCCAATACCTATTGAACACTCCAACTCCAATAATAGTATGTCTATTAAACACAACCCCTGATGTGGCAAAACCTGTGTTCTTCACCTCTCATGCGTGCGCGTAAATTGGTCTCAAATTAAATTTTTCCTGTTTTTCCAACAACAAAAAAATCACATCTTC
This sequence comes from Nicotiana tomentosiformis, assembly GCF_000390325.3. Classification (NCBI taxonomy): domain Eukaryota; kingdom Viridiplantae; phylum Streptophyta; class Magnoliopsida; order Solanales; family Solanaceae; genus Nicotiana; species Nicotiana tomentosiformis. Next base: position 89,752,191 of record NC_090814.1, read on the forward strand.
TCTTTCTCTCTCTCTTTTCTCATCTCGCCGCCACCAACCCAGCTTTCTCTTTCCCCCAGCTCCCTATCTTTGTGTCACAACTCAGTCTTCTCCTTCACCTTGTTCTCTCCTTACCATCACTGCTACCACCCTTACTCATTAAATTATCCACTAATCAATTATAATTTTTTAATTGAACAAAAAAAATAATAAATATACTAGAAAAAAACTGCCCAGGGATTACATGAACATAACATCGACAGCCAAATCAGTGTTCGCCAGTAATGAAAATTCCGACGAGTTCTAAAAATTTAACTGCCATTTTCTTTAATTTTTACAATTATCATCCCTTCTTTTTCATAATCCTTGTGGCCTTCTCCGTAAGATCTGACGCAGAACTTCTTTATTGAAGATAATAGCATTTCTGCTTACCAATTTTTAATTTATTCCTCATTTTTCGATTTATCCGTTTATGGTTAGAATGAAAAATAGTTATTTATTGTACTAGTAGGAGGATCTGATAGTTGTGTGTGTCAGGGGAAGGGAAGATTAAGGTGGGTCTGGCAAGAGGAAGAAGATACATATACAACTTTCTTGGAAGATGATGTTGGTGGAGTATTGAAGGTTATGGCTGGAGACTTACGGGGTTGTAATGGGTTTGTGGAAGATATTTAGTTTTCTTGTTTTTTTCCTTTTGTTTTGTTTTGGTTTTTTATTTTCTCTAAGGTCTTTTTTAAATTCAAAAGCCATGTGGCATTTTGTGCTTTGTGCGTTTTGCCATGTCATTGTGCGTCCAGTTCACGCGACTGGACTTACTTAAGAATATTATATGAGGTGTTTAATAGACACACTATTATGGGAGTTGGAGTGTTCCATAGGTATTGACTTAAATTGAGGTGTTAAAATAGAAAATGGAGCCAAGTTTGAGGGGTCGTATAAGTATTTGGCCTTCTTTTTTCTTATCGTCTTTTATCTCCCTCGTCTTTCTTTCTTCCCCCCCCTCCCCTCCTTTCTTTTTCCACCTTATCTTGAGCCGAGGGTCTATCGGAAATAATCTCTCTACCTCCCCAGGTAGGGGTAAGGTCTGCGTACATACTACCCTCCCAGTCCCTACTTGTTGGACTATACTGGCTATGTTGTTGTTATTGTTACAAAATAATTGGTGAAGTTGATAACTTTTATGAACAAAAAAATTCTTGTTGTAAGCTAGAGATCTTATTCATCATATTACACCCCCACAATTTCTATTGTTATCGCAGTTTTGCGCTAATATGTCATGCACACGCCTGGTATTCGTGAATACTCTATAAATTTTGCCATAAATTTCATTGGACACTCATATAGATTCATCAATTAAGTGCATTCTTCAATGCAATACACCACCTACAATAGGATATGTATTATGGGATTAAGAGTTTAATAACTCAACCTCACTTCCTTGCACTCAACCTCACATTCCTTGTACTCTTGCACTATATACACATACCATAGGAAGAGACATAATTTAATAGTGCATGTTTGATCAACTAATGAATTGTTATTACTTATATGAACCTAATTCATGGGATCTCCAATCACATAGGTTGGGTTATCATCATTGTTGATGCATCTCAAATTGTTAAAAGTCCCAACCCCTCAATGTTTCATTTATAAGTCAAAGGATCGACCAAATCCTCTTTTAACTACACATAATATGTATAAAAAATTCTCATCTCTAAGCAATTGCTATATCGCATTATGTCTCTAGAGAATGTATCTACTCTTCTCATCAAAAGATTTATTTTCTTACAGTGTCTATTGCGCCTTGGAAATCACAATTCATCGACATAATTATTGTCGGTTTAACTCACCAAGAGGTTACTTATTCAACCTCACTTCCATGCAATTTCAATATGATAACACCCAACCAAAAGGTGATCACACAACCACTATTTAGCTTTTCTCATATGAATCAAAGATTCAATATCACCACTGTATCCTTCTAATACAGTAAAAAATTCACATACAAAATACTACTTCATAGTATTTCTCAAGTAAGGCATAAAATCATCTCAAATGAAATGAAATGAAATTTAATTTTCATGCATGTGCCTTTTGAAACATCTTTTAGCATATAAGATTTTTTTTTTTTGTATCTTTCATAGTCAAGTACCAAAGTAAAAAGATTTAAATATAGAAGCAATTTTAATTTCTACAGAAATATCTCAAATCAGTAGGAAACGGTTCATAATTCAACGATTTTCTCACCCAAATGACTAAGAGACCCGAATCAACATAACTTTTAAAAGCAGAAATACAACATATTTCTTATCTTCCTATACAAATTTTTGCCACAAAAAATCTCAATTTTATAATGCTTTATTATAAAATTAATAAATAATTTTTTCTCATATTTTTCCTTCTTAGGATCAGGCAATATAACTCCTGATGTCACGACCCAAAATCCACTAAAGGTCGTGATGGCGCCTAACACTGCCGTCAGGTAAGCCAACGGTAACTGATTAACTTGATTACTCGTTTTAGTATTTTGAAATCATAATTCTCATTAATAAAATAGTATGAAATAGGATTTACAGGGTAAATAATAATATTTACATGAACTAAAATAATAAACAACATGCTGGAACCCCCAAAACCCGGTGTCACAAGTGCATGAGTATCAACTAGAAAATATAATAAAATACAATATCTGTCTAGAATACAAATTAGACAGGAGAATATAAATAACTCTGATTGAGACTCTGCAGGTTGCGGATCGTAAGATGGAATGCAGCTCACAGTAAAATCCTCGCAATAGCCACACCGTTACACCCAAAGACTACCAGACATATATGTACATGCACAATAAGTACAGCAAGTGTAGCATGAGTACGTAAATAAATGCGTACCCAGTAAGTATCTAGCCTAACCCTAGAAAAGTAGTGACGAGGGGTCGACATCGACGCTTACTAGTGGTCCAATAAGACAGATACAATAGAAGTAAACAGGTGTGAGTTAGAGTAAATAAACGAAATAACAAGTGTAAATACGTGGTACAATCCTCCTCTCAACAATAACTCAAGCTCTCCGCTAGTAGTTACCTCCTCAATCGGAGTATATAGATATAATGGACCTTACCAGATAGGCATCACAGTTCAAATCAGTAAAACTCTCAGATATACTGGCTTCTTGCCAACTATCACGCACGATTTCATAAGAGAAATTTATAGGAATGCCGAGGCATACGGCTCGATCTATCATAATATTTCCGAACCATAGATACATCTATTGTATTGCCTAGGCGAATGACCCGCTCCCATAAGAATGTGGTACATAATCCTGCCGAGGCGAACGACCCGATCCCATTAGAATAAAAAGTTTTGACGGGTCCTTGATCTCACTCACGAATAAACGTGTGAGTTATAAATTTTAAGGAAAACCTTACGATGAGAACGCATAACGCGGGAGAAATTCATAAGAGGGGTACAATTATTTTGTGACTAATTATGAAGCCCATCGAATCTCTACAATAGCAAGTCTATCATTCTACACAAGTCTAGTCTCAAGTCGCAACAAAAAATAAAGGAATTTAATAGGCAAGAGATAACTCAAATAGTATAGTTATAGCATGGCGGGAACCTAAATCTACCTGGACATAACATGAATTTAGCTACGTATGGACTCTCGTCACCTCGTGCGTACGTAGCCCCTGCAACAAGTAGCACATAACAAATGCATCACCTAGGGGTAATTTCCCTCTTACAGAGTTAGACAGGAGACTTACCTCACTTCGAAGTTCCAAAACCGGCTCCAACACCTCTCAAACACCTCAAATCGAAGCCAAACATCTTGAAACTAGTCAAACCACATGTAATTCAATCAGAATATACTCCAATACTTACAATTTAACAATTGATAAAAAATTTTAACTCCGCTCGAAAGTCAATAAAATTAACCCTGGTTCCACGTACCCGGATTTCAAAATTTTTGAAGATAAACTTTACCCATAATGCTACAGAACTAAAATTTATAACTTATTCCAAATTCCATGTTCAATTTCTTGGTCAAAAATTCAAAAATACCTAATTCTAGGTTTTCTACCAAAATCCCAAAATTCTACTAATTTTCATGTTTAAATTCATATAGAAACCATGTATTCAACTTGTAATAGGTGAAAATCACTACCTTGTGTTGCTTGATGAAAATTTCTCCTTGAAGCTCTCCAAAATCTCCCCAACCAAGTGAAAATGAGAGAAAATGGGCCAAATTCTGCTTTTAAAATAACACCTTTGTCCAGACGACCTTTTGCATCCGTGGTCCATTAGCCGCTTCTGCGGCTCCGCAGATGCGATGCTCCTCCGCTCTTGCGGCCTCCCTCGCTTCTTTGGACAAAAGGTCCGCTTTTGCGGACTCGTTTCGGCGGTAACATTGCCGTTTCTGCGAAGCAGCCCTCCCTCACGTCTTCCGCTTATGTGATCGATCCGCCGCAGGTGTGACTCCACTTCTGTGGTCCACCTGCTCGCTTCTGCGACCCCCGCCTCTGCCATGCCTGGCCGCTTCTGCGAAGCCCACCTCGCTTCTGCACCCAGGCTTCCGCAGAAGCGATCGCACCAGCAATAGAGATTTTCCAGCTTTTCCTTATGTCCAAAAATCAATCCGTTAACCATCCGAAATCCACTCGAGATCTTCAGTACCTTAACCAAATATATCAACACGTCCCAAAATACAATAGAAACTTAGTCGAAGCCTAAAACCAGGTCAAACAACATCAAATCATGAATCGCGCCTCGAATCAAACTTATAAATTAAATTTTCAAATTCTATATCTTGTGACGAAACGTATCAAATCAATCCGAAATGACTTCAAATTTCGCACACGAGTCATAAATGATGTAACGAAACTGTTCCAAGGTTCGGAACCCTAAACGGACATCGATAACATCAAAATCCACTTACAAACCAAACTTATGAAGTTCTTAAACCTTTAAAATGCTAACCTTCCATAATGAACGCCGAAATGCTTCCGGGTGATCCGATACCTAACCCGAACATACGCACAAGTTCAAAACAATCATACGAACCTATTGGAACCTTTAAACCCCGATTCTGAGGTATTTACTCAAAAGTCAAACCTTAGTCAATTTTTCCAACTTAAAGCTTCCGAAATTAGAATTTTCCATCCGAATCAACTCTGAACTTCCCGAAATTCAATTTCGACTACGCGTACAAGTCATAAAATATGAAGTGAAACTACTCAAGGCTTCAAACAGTCGAGTGACGCGCTAGAGCTCAAAACGACTGATCAGGTCGTTACACTGGACACCACGGTCCCCCACATTTTCGAAAATTTCAGGTTAAGGAGATAACCTTTTCACAACTCATAACGAGTTCTACTTTATAAATAACAAGCTATTAATATAGCTCCACCCCGAAGATTTTTCTTCTAATTAGCTACATTATTAGATTCAAAAGAATATGAAGGTCTTATCTCATGTATTATTTCTGACCACATTACATAATTATAGTAGTTTATTCACATTAATTATTTTTCATACAAAAGAAATCAAGACCTCATAGTACCTTAGAGCAACTAATGTGTCACTTATAAATTATTTTAAATAATTTTATTTAGAGGACAAAATTAATATTCTCATGACTCAAATAATACTAGTTATGCCATATTTGAATAAATGTAAGGCAAAAATATTAAGATCTCACAAGATTATGAACAGCTACCATACTATATTATCATCAACACATATTTTAAGAGAGTAATATTTTAATTAAAAGATAGGTAAATGTTCTTCAAAAAGTAGAATATATCCGATTGATGTGACACTTAAAAGATGAGAAACATAAGCAAGGTAAATGATTTTTCTTCTTTAGATTTGTCAGTTATAAGACAACTTATTATCATTTCTACTTAGATCAACTTAACATAAAAAATTTCACCATTTTAAAGACTAATGGAAACAAAAGTACAACACAAGCTTTTCCATCATTTCAAAAAATAAAATTCACAAAAACTTAAGAGAACCACTTTCTATTATCTTATATGTATCAATTTAGCAGTTAAAATGCAAACAAATTGCACCATATGCCACACAACCAAGATTCTAGTTAATTTAAAATTATATATAATTTTTATATAGGTGAGTGATAACCAATATAAAACTAAATCTCATATAGTTAAAAGAGAACAAAAAGAATGAATACTATTTTATCAAAAATTATAGATAACTGGGATAAAACATACCAAGTATTTTGGTAAGAGGGGAAACCCGCAACCGCTACAACCTCTGCCCTTCGGGTGAGCACTTTGTGCGCACTGGGTAAACCTCCCTCTGTGTAATAGCTTGCAAACCACACAGAAGATGTAAACCGCACTAGGCAAGCCATGTGCGACATGCTCAACCCAGAAGGCATTGAGGGGGGATTCGATCTCAGGTCATCCTTCCAAACCAACTGGGCAACCCCGAAGGGTTAAAACATACCAAGTTATGAACATTGAACATTTGATGATTTATTCCATATCATTGACACGACGAATATGCTAAGCCGAACAGTTGCAATCTTTACCTTCTCAAGTTATCAATATTGAACATCGATATACCACCGAGTGAAATTAGAACAATGACTAGAATCGTTTGTTCATCGAAAATATTGTAATTGGTATTCTCCGTAATAACGATGTGGAACTATCCTTGTAAAATTTTATCACTGTGTGGGCGAAATTTTCTTAAAGACAGTGTCCTTGACACGTCTCAAGCTAAATCTTATTTTCCATAATCCAATATTTTTCCAACAGATATGAACCCATAATTTTAAAATTATAATAATTAGTACAACGCTAAAAACCTTAAAGATTGATCTCATAAAATTTAAATCTTGAATTTGCTTGTGACTTAACTAACACTTTCATTCATCGGAATAGTAATAGTAGATTTGAAAATCGAGTAATAGAAGTAAATGATTTTCTAATGTTAAATATTTCGAAATAAATTTAATTTATCAAAAATGATTAATATTTAGAACGAGAAGGAGTATTTTACAAGTGAAAGTTCTAACCTTTAAGTCAATTAGCATTCTAATCTAATATCTTTCAATTTGCATTTGAGAAAGATACAGCAAACTTGGAAACCTCTGCCGAAGCATTCTTCGATTAATAGGCATAAAGAAGTTACGAAATCTCATCTCATGCTAATAACCCTTATAATTATATATATCAAGATTCTTCGCATTTGATCAGCAGCAATTTATGTGAAAGAGTTCTGCAGAAAATAAAAATAAAAAGAAAAAAGAGTGAAAACAAAAACTAGAGGAGAAGATTTGAGATATCAACAACGACGGTACGGTTTTTTTTTTTTTTTTTTTTTTTTTTTTTTCAAACCTTCCCAAATTAGGAGGATTTATAGTGTTTTCACACTTCCCATCCAATGTAACTCGAACTCCAAGACCTAACGGTTATGGGTGAATGTGCTTTTAACAACTAAGCAAGCCTCACTTGTCGACGGTACGGTTAACCTTTTCTTCTTGTTACTCTTTACTTTTATTTGGCAAGGTAGGGCATTCTAGGGCTTACAATTATAAATGTGATTAATTGTTCCCTTAAAAACTCATGGACAATCTCGTCTAAACAAATAAATGTACTGTGAGGGCAGATGAGCAAATATGTAGTCAGTGTGGAAATAGCCACTCATTTTATTTCAGGTTAGTATTAGGACATAAACCATTGTTTAGCAACGTTAAGTAATGACTGTTGATTACTCCCCGTCCACTTGAATATATTTTTTAGTTTTTTTTTGTGATCCATAATATTTGATTTTTTTCAGATATAAAAAATGAATAAACTTTTTTTCCAAAGTTGCCTTTAGACTAAAAAGTTTATGAGTATTTGTTGTATTTTTAATGAACAAATTAAGATTAATATAATTAATTTTATTACGAATTAATGCTAAAATGTGAATTTCTTAATATGTGCGAAAATATTTAAAAAATCAATTAAAGTGGACTAGAGCGAGTATGTTATTTAATTTCAAAATGTAGAATTTATTTCATAATATTCCACTATATTGTTCAAAACATTTGCCGAGCTATCGTAATTCAGATGGTCAAACCATAGAATTAAATGTGGAAAAAAACTTTTGGGATGATTCTCCGAATATACTAATACCACGCACTAGCTCCCCATTGACTACCTCACATCATTCAATTAACTTAAAAAAGAAAAACAAATTGTGGAGTCCCATCTACAAATATTTAATTCATTATATATATCCACCACAAAACTTTGAGAATGTTAGCTATACTCCATTTGTTTAATATAAATATAAGTAAAATAAAAATTTATTCGAACTCAATATATGCACAAATTATGTGTTTGCACCTAAAAAAAATAAATCTTTCGAAGTGAGAAGAGATGTAGCAGCATGCGAGCTGAAAGGGGCATATGGTTTCATTTAATATCTTCCAATGGAGTACACTTTATTTGCAGAGTGAGAATTTTTCTTGCAACTCTTCACTAATTCCCAAATTCTCTGTTACTTTTGAAAGAAAAAGGAAAAAATGAATATGTACCCTTGGCCTATAGCGGATTTTTAACTTCACACTTAAATTTTGGGGGGTTCATTACCCTTGAACTATTTTAAAGTGGAATAAATATCCCCTTGAGAGATGAAGTGGCACAAAAAGTGTGTTCACTTTTTTGGAGGTGTGTGAGAGTGTAAAACTGCAAGTTTATTATTGTCATACATATGCCATTTTACAATTAGATACTTTACAATTAGTTACATTTTATTAATGAAACAATCTCTAACCCATTTAATTACTTTTCAGTCGCTGTAAGGAACTACCACAAGAACTCTTGCGAACTCCTCGCCGGAAAAAAATGGAGTCAAGTTCACCATTTTTATCTTCCTCCGCTTTTATTTTTACCCGTACATCCCCTTTTGCAGCAACAATAAAGACCCCGTAAAAACTACCAACTATTGAATTAAAATATGAAGATAATGATAGTTTGACAACTCCAGAACTTGAGAGTATCAAAACCACCGGCGACAGTTTTGTCTCCAGCAACGACAACGATTCTAAGTTTTTTTTGTACTATCCTCTAAGAAGTTCTCGAGGAATAAAAGATATACATTTCTTTTATGTTGTACTCTAATTGACGCCGTTAGTTGAAATTATATTTGTATTAATGCAATAAAATTCTATGGTTACAAAAAAAAATGAAGGTGGCGAATGCGATGATAGGTGAAAATAAAAACGATGGAAGTCAAAATTGCTTATGGATGTGATAAAGATATGGTGTTGCAAGGAAAAAATACGATACGATACGTGGCCGCTTAAAGGAAGGACACGTGGAACAGAAGATGGGGATGTCCACCGAACATAGCGATTCCGCTTGTCGTCGGAAGGAATAAAGATCATAAAAGAAGTATTAAATCATTTGTCACCGGTAAAATTTAATACAAAATATTTTGCAGTATTAAGGATGATGGCCCGTTACAAAAAATTTGACATTTATGTCTAACGTTACATTTTCATCAATGAACCTCATAATTGACATTAAAGAAGGGCATGATCCTAGGACCTCCTTTCCTAGATGTAGCTATAAATAGTGAGCTCTATTATCGTTGTAAGGACAAGAATTTTCTGGCTAACTTACACTACATTTTATACAACATTTTAATACAATTTTATTTTTTTCGCTTTTGATCTCATCTTTGTTGTGCCCGAAAATCCTGTTCCCAGACTCATCAATTATGCCGCTCCATCTACATTCTTAGTCTAAGTACTTTATATTTCATCAGTTATTTCATTATCTTTTGGATCAAATTAATTCACTTGTCTAGAAACCACGAACAAATTCAACTGTACCGTTTTACGGGTAAACATGTGTCTAGTGAAGTAGGTATGATAATGGTGATTTTTGGGATTGTTGATAATGGAGGCGAGAGAAATAATAGAGAAAGAAAGGAGAAGATTGAAAAAAATTGAAAAAAATAATAATTTTAGTGGTAAAAAAACATTAAGGCTGTGTACTCCACCACCCAATATAGATGTGGTTCTGATATTTTAAGGGTAAATTTCTTCTATTTTAAAATAGTTTAGGAGGTAATAGGACTCCCGCAAAGTTTAAGTGTGTAGTTGAAAATATAACTATAGGTCAAGGTACTTATGCATTTTCTCAAAAAAAAAAAAAAACTAAAAGTTTTGATTCATGGACATGCAATGTGAGCTCTTCTTTATTTCCCCCTTTTTGTTTTGTAGGTTTTTTTTTGGGGGGGGGGGGGGGGGGTGTGGAGATCCTAGTTGCTGGAGGATTTCAAAAAAATGCAAAGATCAACAAACATGGTTACTAGCAATGAGCTAAACTCCTCGATCCTTATTGGTGAGATAATTAAGAAAAATTATATAGCTCCCTGTTATGTTAGTTTCAGTCAGTTGATTTACTATGCTGGGAGAAGAAAGTGAATTTAGTATATCATAATTCATACTAGTATTATTTGTTAAAATGTAAAACTAATCAGTACCCCCTTGAATGTAGCAGTGTCTCATCAGTCCACTGACAAGATATAAAAATGCTTGAAATAATGAAAGCCTTGAATGGGGCTGTGCAAGCTAGCCAGTGGTTAATTGTCCAGAGACATTAAATAATTGAAGAATTAACCCAAATAACAGCCTAAGCCAATCATTTAAACAAAAAATAGCCATTATAGATATAATATATGTATAATTTATGTATTGTATGTGTATAATCAATGTATAATCTATGTATATGACTAGAAAATGTAATAATGAATATGGTCGGCTATTTGTGTAAAGATCCCTAAATAAATAATTCTAATTTTGGGTTTTCACCCGTGTTTGGTACTTTTTTAGGATTGATTAAATTCGAATTTGTGCCGAGAAATTCAATATTGGAGGATAAAGTGTTCCTACCAAAAGCGACTTCATACACATAACTCGAATCTAATCTGTGATAAAAAAGTATTTATCACTCTGTCACAACTGTTAACGATCACATACTAATAAATAATTCACGAAGGACTAATGGTACCATAAGAGCGTGAAAGGCTTGCGCTCCTAATACTTTTAATAATCATGCGCCAGACAAGTTAAAACTTGAAAAGAATTTTGTATTTGATTTGGGCTTTGAGTGGGAAATGCTATTTTCTTATTCCTTGTCATCCTTGATAGCTTTTTCCTAAATATATTTAAAGTTGAAAATTTGTCTCTTCGTACATTGCTAACAAATAGTAAACATTTCCCTTTTTAATGCGTGAACGGATGGGTAAATTTCATAAATGGTTATATAATTATGACTTTATTTAAAAATCATAAAATTTTTACCAACTCACACAAATATCATAGTGACCGGAAGACGCAACTTTCCGGTAGTATTCCATGATTTTTTTTTATTTTTAGTCTAATAAATAACAACCTAATTAAAATAGGAACGACCCAACCCAACCCAATCCGATCCATTATATATATATATATATATATATATATATATATATATATATATATATATAAATTAATATAATACTAAAAGTGAATTCTTTCCCCAAAATATACGATACTCCTACCTTTTTTTCTTCTTCAAAATATTCATAAATTTTATTTCTTCTCTGAGCTCCTAGGAAGGGTATTGCTTATTTTGGACTGCAAGTTCAGTGATGGGACGCATGAAGCATAAGTGGATGTGAAACTTGATGCACAAGTCATCCCCGAGAGTGATAATTTCAAATATCTTGGGTCTGTTATCCAAGGCAATTGGGAGATTGACGAGGGCGTTACACATCATATTGGAGCAGGGTGGATGAAATGGAGGCTTGCATCTAGTATTTTTTATGTGATAAGAATGTGCCACTAAGAATTAAAGGCAAGTTCTGCAGAGTGGTAGTTAGATCAATTATGTTGTATGCTGCGGAGTGATGACCAGTCAAGGAATCCCATATACAGAAGATAAAAGTAGCAGAATTGAGGATGCTGAGATGGATGTGTGGGCATACCAGGAAAGATAAGATTATGAATGAAGTTATTAGGGACAAAGTGGGGGGTAGCCCCTGTGGAAGACAAGCTGCCGGAATCGAGGCTGAGATGGTTCGGACACATGACGAGGAGAGACATAGACGCGCCGGTTAGGAGGTGTGAGAGGTTGACCATGGCGGGTCTGAGAAAGGATAGAGGTAGGCCTAAGAAGTACTGGAGAAAGGTGATTAGGCAAGACATGCCGTTGCTTCAGCTTACCGAGGATATGACCCTAGATAGGAAAGTGTGGAGGTCAAGAATTAGGGTTGAAGGTTGATGCGGAGTCGAGGGTGTCTCCTAGTGTTACCGCTAGTATTAGTAATATTCTTATTTCCTGATCCTAGACCTTTTTATTATATTTTGTTTCTTTCTTACTGATAGTATTAGTAATATTTTCTTATCTCTAGATATTTGTTAGTATACGTGAGTCATTGTTTCTTTTCTTTTCTTTCTTGCTATTGTTATGGTTGGCTGATTCCTTGTCACTGTTTCTTGAGTCGAGGGTTTATCGGAAATAATTTCTCTACTTTCACAAAGTAGGGGTAAGGTCTACGTACACACTACCCTCCCTAAACTCTACTTGTGGGATTACACTGGATTTGTTGTTGTTGTTGTTATTATTTTGTCTTGTTGCCTAGTAAATAATATTTTGTTTTGTGGTATTGCTCAATAAGTAGAATTATATATATATTATTTTGTCTTGTTGCCTAGTAAATAATATTTTGTTTTGTGGTATTGCTCAATAAGTAGAATTTTATATATATATATATATATATATATATATATATATATATATATATATATATATATATTGTATGCCTTTTTTCAAGTAATATTTATTTCTTTATTTGGAGTATAATGCATGAGATTCTGACAAAAAAAATACGAGAGATATAAAAAGTAAGGATAGTCAGAAAGCTCTTAAAATAACAATGCTATCAATTTGAATGAAAATATTGAAAATAAAATAAAATATAGAAGTATGGTGTATTTTGGAAAAATAATTCACTTTAATATTATTTTAATTTATGTATATGGGCATTGGGTCAGGTTGAGTTAAGTCTTTTCTATTTTAATTGGGTTATTATTTATTAGACTAAAAAATAAAAAATGAAAATCCGTGAAATACTACCAGATAGTTGTGCCTTTCGATCACTATGATATTTGTGTGAGTTAGTGAAAGTTTTATGATTTTTGTGTGAGAAAAAATATAGTTATTTCACTTTGGTGAAAAAAAATCTTAATTATATGACCATTTATGAAATTTTCACCCAAATAGAATAATAAATACCCAACTAAGCAATAGACAATAGTGGCGTTCAAACGTGTAACATTGCATTGTATTGTATATAATTGTATTGTTGGAAAAAAATTAGTTTACCTCCACGTTTTGAAGGAAAATGGGATATACTTTTGCATCTTCTATATTCATCCAAAAGGTTTCTCAGTAATTTTTTATTTTTTTATTAAATCAAGGAGGGAAGGGAAAAGAAAAAGAAGATACTACGTTACGGAAGGAAAAATAAAAATGCACCAGCCGGGAAAGAATTTCTTATTTTCACTTATAATTATGTCTTAATTTTACTTTCACCAATCATTAGCTTCTTCTTTTCTATAGCGATATATATAGTTCAAAATTCCATGTCTTTTTTTAATTCGACATTTCAAAATTGTTTTTCTCTTTAAACAAAAAAAATTAAAATAAAGGAAAAGCAAACTAGAAATATTTATAGTACGATTTTGTGGTGCTTGTTCATAGTATCTTTTAGTCATTTGCGGAAACATCTTGAGGCGGATAGCGCACACATTAATTAAGCCGAAGCATTGAACGGAGCCGAGCCAAATCGAGTTGAACTTAATTAAATTTGCTATAAGTTGAGTCGAGCTTGACACAGTATATCACGGTGGGCGCCAAACTATTTACCTGTAAAACGGTACACTTGAATTTATATCGTAGTTTATAGACAAGCGAGTTGATTTGATCCCAAACTAATAAATAAATTAAATAAAATGCAAGATTTAGCGTTGAAATAAAGATAAAATAGCAGGCAACTTGGTTCCGGGAGCAAGGCTTCCGAAGGCAGCAATAAGAATGTCGTTAGACAGAAAATAAAGTATTATTTAGCTTGGAATAATGTGTAGCATAAGTTTGTTCGAATTTTCGTGTCTTATAATGGTTGTTGATGTCACTACTTATAGCTATACCTAGAGAATAAAGTCCTAGGATCAAGCCCTTATAAGTGACAATAATAGGAGCCATTGATGAATATGAAACGACAAGTCATGAATGCCAAAATTCTTTGTAATAGATGTGTATTTAATACTGAGGAATATTCTTCATTGAATGTCATCTGATGACAAGTATTTGTTTGCTCTCGTTGATAATGTTCCATTCGGGGTCTACCCGATGCCAACTAAAGTTGTTGTCCTTGATCTTGATTTTCATTCGCTTTATCTTCCGCCTGTCCCCGGTTCCACGTGTCATTCTGTCATTCGAGTATGTAATGTGAACCGATTTTACCCTATACAGATAGTCCCCCTACTTTTCGGTGGCACATCTTTGTGTCAACGGGAAGTTGGTGAAGATTCCTTTCTTGGCGGAAAATTTTCTAAACCCTTCTCAAAAGTTTCCGACACTTGATAATGCGCACGTCTCTTCGCATTTAATACCCACAACACGTGTTACTCTACGATTTAGCAATATTTTCGCCGGTTCTCAAGGTAATCATGACCACTATTTTAGCAGCCTATTCCTTTATTTTTATGCCTCATTCTTCTTGTTTTACACTTAACAATTTTACAAACTCTCTCAACTTCTTTGCATTCAACTTTTTTCTGCTTTCATCCTTCTTTAATCTTCTTCAAAGAAATCTTATCACCTTCTGCTAATCATGGCTCCTTTCATTAACTCTTCCAAGAACTCCGGTATTCTCTTCGGTGGGGCTCCAAAGAAGAGCAAAGACAAAGAAATCGATGTTGATGCTGACCCTCTGATGGTAGGCTAGAAACCCATATTTTAGCCATAGTATTGCACTCTAATTACTTTATTTTACGTGTGTTTGAGATTAAATGATAGTGAATTGTACTTATTATGTGTTTTATGCCTTGCACGAGTTGATTTCGAGTTAAAAAGATGAATTAGAGCTAAATCGAACAATTTGGAGCTTTAAAATCTGAGTAAAAGCCCAAAGAATTAAACCGGAATCACGTTCGGGGGTCGAGGACCAAGTCTGGATGTCTAAAAGTGGACAAAAAGATTCACTCTGAAAAAATACACAGCCACGCCACATGGGGCGCGGCAGTGTAAATTGGGTATGACAGGCATTTTGCATGCCCTGTGAAAATCCCCACATGCGCGGCGCACAGCAAGGCGCTAGACGTTGTGCGCCAGTGCAATATTCTTAGAGTTTTTCCTGTTTCGGCTTGGAAAGGATAGTTTTGTCCGGGCCCACTTCTACACGGTATAAATACACCAAAAAATATATTTTTAAAGGGACTTTTGACCTACGAAAGAATTGAGAAGCAACTACGACAAGAAGACACAAAAATTCATCAGATTTTAACCAACGATCAGTGCAATACGGGAATTTTGTATCGAATTATTAGCATTGATGTTTTCTTTATTTTTAAACCTTATTGAGATGACGTTTTTCATAGCTATGGAGTAATTTTTATTAGGGTGTTGACAGATACGGTATTTTGATAACTTGATTAGGGATTCGATTCTTGATAATTTTTGGAATTAATTGATAGAGTTTTAATTCGTATTGTGAAATTATTTCTTATTTTGCTTAATCGAAAGAGGAGCTTGATATTCAATTTCTTCACATCTTATGTTCTACTTTAAATTTGTGATTCAAATAGGTAATCGAAAGATCCTCTTGAATTGTTAATCGAACTAGAAAATAGGGAAATATTCGTGAGAAGTTACCCTTTAGACGATAACCATCATTTTATTCATTGCAATTGTTTATTCTGCTTCAATTGAATTAATTACTGAAATTAACGTTTAATCGAAAGAGGAACATTAACTTCAAGCTAAGTGTAATCTAATTATCTGTTGAATTCGTAAGAATCAACAGTATTATAGAGTGAACTAACTCAAGAATTGGATTCCGAGTCAATTATCTTGCACATGTCTAGTCAATTACCCTTATTTCTCTTATTGATATTTCTTTGTTGGTCATCTGTTGTCTTTTGTGATCAATTGTTAATTGCTTAATTTTTAGTAGTTTATCGTAGTTGATAATCATCAATTTAAGTGTTAATTTTCATGGATAGTAACAAACTGAAGATTATTCGAATACTGTTTAAATCCAATCCCCGTGGAGAAGCTAATTAAACCATACTATCTTTGACTAGCGACTAATAATTTTGTGTTGTGTTTTACGCTCGTCAAATTTTGGCGGCATTGCTAGGGATTGGCAATCAATAGTGTTTAAAATAGTTTTTAGTACTAATTCAGAAACCAATTTTTACTTTAGTGTTTTCACGTTTTCTCACTTGAGTGCAGGATACAAGTTTGATTTCTCTGGCGTGTGTCTCGATCTTCTTCAAATGAAGTGATACCCTACGAACCAGAGTTGGAGAAACACATGCGACAACTGAGAAAAGAAAGAGAATTAATAGAAAATTTCTTGGGTCATACTTCGACTCAAGATAACATAGCAAACAAAGAGATTGATGGAGTAGACTTAGCTGCAAGAAAGGCAGCACAACAAGAAGCTGCACGGATAGCAGCTGAAGCAGCCCTCGGAGCTATTGATGACACTATCGAAGATGGTGGGGTCGAAGAATCAATCTAAACCGACCCTTGGTTAAAGACCTGCCACGACCCAAAACTAACCTGTTGTGATGGCGCCTAACGTGGTACTAGGCAAGCCGACATTTCAAAATATTCCAACACTTTTAAATGAAAATGAGTTAAACAGTTTAAATAACTAAAGCTCTCATAAACTGGATAAAAATCAAAACTCGACATGGAAGTTCCCAAATCGGAGTGTCACTGAGTACATGAGCGTCTATACAATACAAGTCTGAGAATACTATCTATGAAAAACTGTAACTAAACATATAAAGTTGAAAAATAGGGAAGGAAAGTCAAGGTATGCGAAACGCCGGGCAGCTACCTTGAAATCTCCCAACGATCAAGCTATGCGGATAATCAACACCCACTGTGACCAGAAGCACCTGGATCTGTACATGAAGTGCAAGGTGTAGCATGTGTACAACCAACTTAGTAAGTAAGAAGACTAAATAATGGACTGAAAGTAGTGACAAGCTTCACAAATATAGCTAAATTACAGTAATTTCAACATAGGAAGGTAGGCATGCTTTCAAGTTCGACAATTAAGGCCAAAAAGTTAATTCATGTCAAGTTCAATTGAAACAGAATATAATATCTATCAGAAATTGCATGACAATGATATATGCCACCTGAAGTGCAATAGTAATGAAATCAAGTGTATAATCTCAGAGCAACAATCAATCAGTCCTCCCATTCACTCCAACCTCACAGTCACTCGTTTCCTCACATTCTCTCATTTCTCTCAGTCGCTCGGCACTCGCACTCAGTTGGTACCTGAGCTCACTGGGGGTGTGTACAGACTCCAGAGGGGATCCTTAAGCCCAGCGCTATAACAAAACAATCATGGCATAAATCAATAAAATATGCTGCGGTGTGCAGCCCGATCCTATAAATATCCTCATAATCAGGCCCTCGGCCTCACTCAGTCATCAACCTCTCCAGTCTCTCGGGCTCTCAATAATCATGATAATCAGCCCAAACAATAATGATATGATGTATCAATAATGAACAATAGAGACTGAGATGTAATATGCAAGTAAAACTGTGACTGGGTACAAAATAACAATTTACCAGATAATTCAACATGTACACTACCTCTGTGGGTCCCTACAGTACCAATACATAGTCTAAACATGATTTCTAACATGGTTTGCAGTTCAATTTCTATAACACATGGAGAATATATGGATAAAAACAGATTATTCAACTACACAGTTCCTAGGAATTGACCAAGTTACCATTCTTATGGTGCACACGCCCGTTACCTGGCATGTGCGTTACCTCAAAACTAATCACATGACATATAGTATGGGGTTTCATACCCTCAGGACCATATTTAGAACTGTTATTTAGCTCAAGCCGTGCAAATCCCTACCTAACACACCCTTGCCTCGCGAATCGGCCTCCAAATGCCTCGAATCTAGCCACAAACAATTCCATACAATTAACACGGGCTAAAGGAATCAAGTCCATCAGAAAAGACTAAGTTATAAATAAAAAGTCAAAAGTCGGCCGCCCGGGCCCACATCTCGAAATCGATAAAAGTCACAAAATCCGAAAGACCATCCAACCACGAGTCAAGCCTTACCAAATTTACCAAAATCCGACACCAAATCTCCACCCAAAACCCTAAATCAAACTCTCCAAATCCCTAACCTCAAATTCCCAAATTCCACCTTAAATACACACAAACTAGGTGTGAAATTCAATGGGGGAAACATGATTATTGATTAAAAATGAACACAAGTGACTTACCTCAAGAAACCCCTTGAAAATCTTCTCAAAAATCACCTAATCCCGAGCTTGAAATGTTCAAAATGAAGAAAAATTGCGAACCCTTGAATTTAAATGTTCTGCCCAGTATTTTCGCTTTTGCGGTCAACAATCCGCATCTGCGAAAGTCACTAATGTCGACCAATCGCTTCTGCGGTCGCAAATCCCGCTTCTGCTGGTGCGCATCTGTGCAAATCATCCGCTTTTGCGGACCAGCTTCCCCAAGCTCTATTTCGCTTCTGCGATCCTCCATGCGCAGGTGCGAGTCCGCACCTGCGGAATTCTTTTCGCACCTGCGATACACACAAGGCCATACCAAAACTCGCGCTTGCGCCACTCCAGCCGCACCTGCGGCATCACACCTGCAACCAACCCCTCGCAGGTGCGGTCACACTAGAGAACTCCCAGATACGAACTTAGTCGAGCCATCACACCTGCGACCCCCGGGACATCAATCAAACATACCAACAAGTCCTAAAACATGATAAGAACTTAGTCGAGCCCTCAAATCACCTCAATCAACATCAAAAACATGAATCACACCCCAATTCAAGCGTATTGAAACTAAAAAAATTCCAACTTCTACAAACGACACAAGAACCTATCAAATCACGTCTGATTGACCCCAAATTTTGCACACAAGTCACAAATGACACCACGTACCTAATCCAACTCCAAGAACTCCAATCCAAGCCTGGTAACCTCAAAGTCCACTCTCGGTCAAACTTCCAAATTTTTAAGTTTTGCTATTTCAAGCCTAATTCAACTACGGACCTCCAAATCACTATCTGGGCACTCTCCTAAGTCCAAAATACCCAACGGAGCTAACGGAACCACCAAAACTCCATTCTGGAGTTTTTACTCATAATTCAATATCCGATCAACCTTTTCAACTTAAGCTTCTAACTTTGAGACTAAGTGTCTCAATTCAATCCGAAATCTCTCCTGACCCAAATCGATTACGCCGACAAGCCACATAACAACTATAAAGCACAAAATGAGCAGTAAATGGGGGAACGTGGCTACAACTCTAAAAAAAATTGACCGGGACGTTACAATCTCCCCTTCTTAAACAAACGGTCGTTCTTGAATGGGTCTAAAAATGTAACTAGAGTCTCAAATAGGCGTGGATATCTACTCCGCATATCCCGCTCGATCTCCCAAGTAGCCTCCTCAACTGGCTGACCTCTCCACTGCATCTTCACTGAAGCTATGTTCTTTGACCTCAACTTTCAAACCTGCCGATCCAAAATGGCCACCCACTCCATATCATAAGTCAAATCACCATCCAACTGAACCGTGCTGAAATCCAAAACATGAGACGGATCACCGATATACTTCCGGAGCATAGAAACACGAAACACTGGATGCATACTTGACAAACTAGGTGGCAAGGCAAGCTTGTAAGCCACCACTCCATTACTTTGATGTACCTCAAAAAACCCAATATACCGAGGGCTCAACTTGCCCTTCATCCCGAACCTCATAACACCCTTCATGGGTGAAACATTGAGTAGTACCTTCTCCATAATCATGAAAGCAACATCACCCTTCCTATTGGTGTAGCTCTTATGTCTGGATTGCGCTGTGCGAAGCTGATCCGGAATCAATTTAACCTTGTCCAAAGCATCCTGGACCAAGTCAGTACCCAATAGCCTAGCCTCCCTAGACTCAAACTAACCCACTAGAGATCGACACCGTCTCCCATACAAAGCCTTATACGGAGCCATCGAAATGCTCGACTGATAGTTGGTGTTATAGGCAAACTCCGTGAGCGGCAGAAACTAATCCCAAGAAACCCCGAAATCAATGACCCAAGTGCGTAGCATGTCCTCCAATATCTGAATAGTGCAGTCGGACTGTCCGTCCGTCTGAGGGAGAAATGTTGTGCTCAACTCAATCTGGGTGCCCAACTCTCGCTTCACGGATCTCCAAAATTGCGATGTAAACTGCATGCCTTGATCTGAAATGATGGACACTGGCACACCGTGAAGGCGAAAAATCTCGTGGATGTAAATCCCAACTAACCGCTCTAAAGAATAAGTAGCCCCAACTGGAATGAAGTGCGCGGACTTGGTCCGCTGATCCATAATCACCCAAATAGCATCAAACTTCCTCGAAGTCCGTGGGAGCCCAACTACAAAATCCATGGTGATAGCAATCCACCCGGTCTCTAATGCTTATACTTTACCTGCTGACAGTTAAGGCACCGAGCTACAAACCCCACTATATCCTTCTTCATTCTTCTCCACCAATAGTGTTGCCTTAATTCCTGGTACATCTTCGCGGCACCCGGATGAATGGAATATCGTGAACTGTGGGCCTCCTAAAGAATCAACTCATGTAACCCATCTACATTAGGCACACAAATCCGACCCTGCATCCTCAACACCCCATTATCCCCAATAGTAATGTTTCTGGCATCACCGTGCTGAACTGTGTCCTTAAGGACAAGTAAATAAGGATCATCATACTGGCACTCTCTGATGCGATCATATAGGGAAGACCGAGAAACTACACAAGCTAGAACCTGACTGGGCTCCAAAACATCTAATCTCATGAACTGGTTGGACAAGGCCTGAACATCAACCTCAAGAAGTCTTTCACCAACATGAATGAATGCAAGGCTACCCATACTCACCGCCTTTTCTACTCAAGGCATCGACTACCATATTGGCCTTCTCGGGATGAAACAGAATGGTGATATCATAATCCTTTAGCAGCTCCAACCATCTCCACAGTCTCAAATTTAGATACTTTTGTTTGAACAAGTGCTGGAGACTTTGGTGATCAGTGAATACCTCACATGACACACTGTAGAGATAATTCCTCCTAATCTTCAATGCATGAATGATGGCATCCAAATCCAAATCATGAACAAGGTAGTTCTTCTCATGGGGCTTCAACTGGCGCGGAGCATAAGCAATTACTCTACCCTTCTGGATCAAGAAACACCCAGTAACAATTCGAGAAGCATCATAATACACTGTATAAGAGGCCGAAGCTGAAGGCAAACCTAGAACTGGAGTGTGGTCAAGGTAGTGTTGTGCTTTTGAAAGCCCTTCTCACACTCATCCGACCATATAAAAGTAGCACCCTTTTGGGTCAATTTAGTCAAAGGCGATGCAATATACGAGAAAACCTCCGCAAAGCGACGATAATAACTGGCTAAGCCGAGAAAGCTCTGAATCTCCATAGCTGAGGACGATCTGGGCCAACTCTGAACCGCCTTTATTTTATTTGAATCCACCTGAATCCCCTCACTAGACATCACGTCCCCAAGAATGCCACTGAACTAAGCCAAAACTCACATTTGGAGAACTTGGCATAAAGTTTCTCCTCCCTCAACCATTGTAACACAATCCTCAAATACTGGACATGCTCTTCCTAGCTGCGAGAGTACACCAGAATATTATCAATGAATACTATGACAAATGAGTCGAGATAAGGCTGAAATACATTGTTCATCAGATGCATGATTATTGATGGGGCGTTGGATAGCCAAAAGACATCACAAGGAACTCATAATGACCATAACTGGTCCTGCATGCTGTCTTTAGAATATCCGAGTCCCGAATCTTCAACTGGTGATACCCATACCTCAAGTCAATCTTAGAGAACACCCTCGCTCCCTGAAGCTGGTCAAATAGACCATCAATACGCAGCAAATGATACTTGTTCTTGATCGTAACTTTGTTCAACTGCGTAAAATCGATGCATATCCGCATAGTATCATCCTTCTTCTTCACAAATAGGACCGGTGCACCCCAAGGTGACACACTTAGTCTAATAAACCCCTTATCAAGAAGTTCCTGAAGCTGCTCATTCAATTCCTACAACTCAGCTGGTGCCATACGATACGGTGGAATAGAAATGGGCTGAGTTCCCGACACCAAGTCAATACCAAAGTCAATATCCCTGTCGGGCAGCATGCCTGGACGGTCTGCAGGAAATATATCCGAAAAATCTCGAACCACCGGAACAGAATCAATGGTAGGAGTATCAGCACCAACATCCCTCACAAATTCTAAATAAGATAAATAACCCTTCCCAACCATTCGCTGGGCCTTCAAATATGAAATCACTCCATGGGAATATAGTATAGAGAACCTCTCCACTCGTTCCTTGGCAACCCCGGCATCGCCAACGTCACGGTCTTAGCGTGACAATATAGAACAGCATGACATGGAGACAACCAATCCATACCCAAGATCATGTTGAAATCAACCATACTAAGCAATAAGAGATCAACTCTAGTCTCCAATCCCCCAATAGTCACTACTCATGATCGATATACACAGTCCACAATAATAGTATCACCCACTGGCATAGATACATGAACAAATAAAACTACAAAACTCACGGGGCATATCCATATAATGAGCAAGATATGATGATACATACGAATAAATGATACCATGGTCAAATAATACAGAGGCAGATATGTGGCTTACTGAGACAATACTTGTGATCACTGCATCTGAAGCAACAACATCTGGTCTAGTAGGAATAACATAAAATCAGGCCTGACTGCCACCTATTCGGCCTCCCCCTCTAGGGCGACTTCTAGCTGCCTGGCCCCCACCCCACCCAGCTGGCTGGGCGGGTGGTGAAGTAACTGGTACGGTAGTCGCAACATGACTCCTCTGCTGCACTAGACCTCCCTAGCGACGAGGACACTGCCTCCATATATGCCCAAACTCCCTGCACTCGAAGCAACTCCCCAGTGCTGGTGGTGGTGACTGAAATGGGCCTCGAGTACCGGGATAACTACTAGAAAGATCTGGCATAGATGAACCCTGAACCGATGGAGCACGGGACGAACTCTGAGCTGGAAGGGCGTTGAGAGATGACTGACCCTGACGGGCACTGTATGAACCATGACTGGATGATGCACCGTGGTGAACAGGGCGAGCCATCTGAGTAGGCCTATAAGGATGACCCCGACTGTGGTAGGATTTCCCTCCAGAAGGAACACCACCTAAACCACCCGAACCTCGAGGCATATTGGCCTCCCTCTCCTCACGCTCCTGACTACGGACCATCTCTATCTGCCGAGCAATATCAACCATCTCATCGAAAGTAGCACCAGATACCCTCTCTTGAGTCATAAGCAAGTGCAGCTGATATGTGAGGCCATCAATGAACCTCATAAATCCTCGCTCTATCAGTGGGAACCAACCAAACTACATGACGAGCCAACTCTAAAAACCTCACCTCGTACTGGTTCACAGACATAACCTGCTGATGTAGCTGCTCAAACTGTCTGCGCAGCTCCTCCATATGAGACTGCGGCATGAACTTCTCCTAGAAGATAACGGAGAACTCCTGCCATGAAAGTGGTGCTACACCAACCGACCTGTGCCTCTCATAAGCCTCCCACCATCTGAAGGTAGCCCCAGTAAACTGAAAAGTCGTGAACGAGACCCTACTGGTATCTAGAATACCTTCAGTGCAAATAATCCGCTGGCACTTATCCAAGAAGCCTTGGGCATCCTGTGAATCAACCCCGCTAAATGATGGAGGCTGAAGCCTCCCAAATCTCTCTAGCCTTATCTGCTCATCATCATTCATAGCGGGACCCACGGCATGAGCAGTTGCAACTGGCTGGGCTGGTAGTACAACCGGTGTCTCGAGTCCCTATATCACCTGCTCTGGAGTACGGGTGGCGGGAGTCTGAGTACCTCCCCCGACCTAAAAAGTGGCTGTTACGGACGGAATAGAGACTGCCTGAGCAAGGCTGGTGCACACCGTCAAAATCTGAGCCAAGGCCTACTAAAGGTGTGGAATCACAATGGGCACAGCTGGTGCCTGCGCTGGACCCACTGGCTCAATCGTATCTGTTACCTTCTCATGAGCTGGAGCGACTGGTATATCTACAGGCACTGCTCTAGGTGCTGTACGAGCTGCACCTTTGCCTTTTTCGTGGCCCCTACCGCGACCTCGATCTCTCATGGCCCTAGCTGGTGGCACTGGTGGCTGTTCGTCCTATCCGATAGCACGTGTCCTCACCATCTGTGAGAGAATAAAATACAGAAGTTTTAGTTAGCGAAATTAACAAATAAGCACGATAAGGACACAATAATATGAATTTTCCTAAGGGTTCGGTAGCCTCTCGAAGATAAGTACAAACGTCTCTGTACCGATCCGCAAGAATCTACTAAACCTGCTCATGTCTCGTGAGACCTATGTAACCTACGATCTGATTCCAACTTGTCACGACCCAAAACTAACCTGTCGTGATGGCGCCTAACGTGGTACTTAGGAAGTCGACATTTCGAAATATTCCAACACTTTTAAATGAAAATGAGCTAAAAGTTTAAATAACTAAAGCTCTCATAAACTGGATAAAAATCAAAACTCGACACGGAAGTTCCCCAATCGGGGTGTCACTAAGTACATGAGCGTCTATACAACACAAGTTTGAGAATACTGTCTATGAAAAACTGTAACTAAATACATAAAGCTGAAAGATAGGGAAGGAGAGTCTAGGTTTGCGAAACGCCAGGCAGCTACCTTGAAATCTCCTAACAATCAAGCTGCGCGGATAATCAACACCCACTATGACCAGAAGCACCTGGATCTGCACACGAAGTGCAGAGTGTAGCATGAGTACAACTAACTCAGTAAGCAACAAAACTAAATAATGGACTGAAAGTAGTGACGTGCTTCACAGATATAGCTAAATTACCGTAATTTCAACATAGGAAGATAGGCATGCTTTCAAGTTCGACAATTAAGGCCAAAACAGTTAATTCATGTCAAGTTCAATTGAAACATGATATAATATCTCTCAAAAATTACATGAAAGTGATATATGCCACCTGAAGTGCAACAATAATGAAATCAAGTGTATAATATCAGAGCAATAATCACTCAGTCCTCCCATTCACTCTAACCTCATAGTCACTCATTTCATCATATTCTCACATTTCTCTCAGTCACTCGGCACTCGCACTCAATAGGAACCTGCGCTCACTGGGGGTGTGTACAGACTCCGGAAGGGCTCCTTCGGCCCAAGAGCTATAACAAGCCAATCATGGCATAAATTAATAAAACATGTTGCAGCGTGCAACCCAATCCTATAAATATCCTCACAGTCAAGCCCTCGGCCTCACTCAGTCATCAACCCTTCCAGTCTCTCGGGCTCTTAGTAATCGTGATAATCTGCCCAAACAAGAATGATATAATGTATCAATAATGAAAAATAGAGATTGAGATGTAATATGCAAGTAAAATTGTGATTGAGTACAAAACAACAATTTAGCAGATAATTCAACATGCACACGACCTCTGTGGGTCCCTACAATGCTAACACATAGTCTAAACATGATTTCTAACATGGTTTGCAGTTCAATTTCTATAACACACAGAGCATATACGATAACAATAGATTATTCAACTACACAGTTGCTAGGAATTGACCAAGTCACCATTCGTACGGTGCACGGCCACACGCCCGTCACCTGGCATATGCATCACCTAAAAACTAATCACATAACACATAGTATTGGGAATCAAGCCAAAATCCGATAAAAGTCACAAAATCCGAAAGACCATCCAACCACGAGTCAAGCCATACCAAATTTACCAAAATTTGACACCAAATCTCCACCCAAAGCCCCAAATCAAACTCTCCAAATCCCTAGCCTCAAATTTCCTAATTCCACCTTAAATACATACAAACCAAGTGGGAAATTCAATGGGGAATCAAGATTATTGATTAAAAATGAACACAAGTAACTTACCTCAAGAAACCCCTTGAAAATCCTCTCAAAGATCGCCTAATCCCGAGCTTGAAATGTTCAAAATGAAGAAAAATCGCAAACCCTTGAATTTAATTGTTCTGCCTAGCCTTTTCGCTTCTGCGGTTCATGTAACCACTTTTGCGGTCAACAATCCGTATCTGCGGAAGTCTCTAATGCCGACCAACCACTTATGCGGTCGCAAATCCCGCTTCTGCGGGTGCGCATCTGCGCAAATTGTCCGCTTCTGCGGACCAGCCTCCCCAAGCTTTCTTTCGCTTTTTCGATTCTCCACGCGCAGGTGCGAGTTCGTATATACGATACAACCCTGTGAAATCAACCCCTCGCAGGTGCGATCACAGCAGAGAACTCCCAGCTTTAGTAATGCACTAAGTCCTATTTTCGATTCGTTAACTATCCGAAATCAACCCGAGGCCCCTAGGACCTCAATCAAATATACCAACAAGTCCTAAAATACGATACGAACTTAGTCGAGCCCTCAAATCACCTCAATCAACATCAAAAACATAAATCACACACCAATTTAAACCTATTGAAACTAAGAAAATTCCAACTTCTACAAACGACGTCGGAACCTATCAAATCACTCAGATTGACCCCAAATTTTGCACACAAGTCACAAATGACACCACTAACCTACTCCAACTCCGAGAACGCCAATCCAAGCCAGGTAACCACAAAGTTCACTCTTGGTCAAACTTCCAAATTTTTAATTTTTGCCATTTCAAGCCTAATTCAACTACGGACCTCCAAATCACTATCCGAGCACACTCCTAAGTCCAAAATTACATAACGGAGCTAACAGAACCGCCAAAACTCTATTTTGGAGTCGTTTACTCATAAGTCAATATCCGGTCAAACTTTTCAACTTAAGCTTCTAACTTTGAG
This sequence comes from Nicotiana tomentosiformis, assembly GCF_000390325.3. Classification (NCBI taxonomy): domain Eukaryota; kingdom Viridiplantae; phylum Streptophyta; class Magnoliopsida; order Solanales; family Solanaceae; genus Nicotiana; species Nicotiana tomentosiformis. The sequence goes on from NC_090814.1 coordinate 89,779,422, forward strand.
ACTAAGTGTCTCAATTCATTCCAAATTTTCTCTGGACCCGAACCGACTACCCCGGTAAGTCACATAATAGCTACAAAGCACAAAATGAGTAGTAAATGGGGGAACAAGGCTATAACTCTCAAAACGACCGACTGGGTCGTTACAAGACCAGTTCGAGAATGCAACACCCAGGCCTGGACGATCATTGGGTAACTATGCCAAACCAGTCTACAATTAAGGATTGTCAAGTATCAGACCTCCACCCATAATAGCAAACAACTTCAAGTTGAAGCAAGGCTTGCTTCAAACCATCCAACACAACTGTATATTTAGAGGGAAAGTGAATGAAGATCCTAACACTCACTTGATGGACTGTGAAGAAATCATGAACACCTTCCAGTACAATGGAGTATCTAAAGATGCTATCTAGTTATGGGCATTCCCTTTTTATTGAAAGATGACACGAAGCACTAGCTTCGTAGCTTATCCACAAGGTCGACCAGGACATGGGAAGATATGACCAAAATGTTTCTTGACAAGTACTTTTCATCTGCAAAAATAAGGAAATTCATAAGGAAAATCCACAATTTCTTCTAGAGGGAGACAAAAATGATTTTTGAAGCTTGGGAAAGATTCAAGGATATAGTCAGAAAGTGTCAGCGCAACAGAATTGATTTGTGGACGCAACTTCAGGATTTTTGGGATGGACTAACACCTTCCTCGCGACAAACTCTGAATACTGCATGTGGAGGTCCACTAATGAAGAAAACTCCGAATGAGGTTGTCTTAATCCTTGATGAATTATCTAAGGATGGTAACTAGTGGCCGACAAATAGTAATGACAGAAGAAAATCAGTTGGGGTTCAGCAGATGGACTCTAACATATCCCTGTAAGTCTAGCTAGACACCATGGCCAAGGAGATAAGAAAGCTGACATTGGCCAAGGTACAGGGGGAGCCGCAAGCAGCATGTGACTTTTGTGGAATGGAATACCCTACACATGAGTGTCGAGCTTCGATTGAGGAAGTGAACGCTGTGGGGAACTATAATAGAGGAATCTACTAAGGTGGGAATAAATATAATGCTATGGGGCAAAGACATCCAGGTATTTCGTGGAGTTAACCTAGTGGGAGTTTAAATTCATGGAAGCAAAATAATCCTAGACCCCAAGGTCAAGGACCACCAAGTTTTCAGAACCAGCAGAGGTAGCAGTACCAGCCATAGCAGTCAAATCAGTCTAGTATGGAAGATCTCACGAAGGCGTTCATCAGCAAATCAGATGAAAAATTTGAGACTCAGGAAACAGCCATCCGGGAGCAGGGCACGACTATCTGAAATTTAGAAAGGAAAATGAGACAAATTTTAAATTTGTTATATGAGAGGGCTCTTGGGACTCTACCCTCTAACACTACAAAGAACCCAAAGGAAACAATCAAAGTTGTATCTCTAAAAAGTGGCAAAATATTGGCTGACCTAGTGGTGAAAGCTAGACCCGAGGTGATGAACAAGTAGACTGTGATACCAGAAGAGAAAAAGAATGAAGAGCAGAAAGGCCAGAGTAATGGGGTACAAAAGGAGATTGAAGAAAGTAGGCATATGCCAGCTCTACCATTCCCTCAAAAGATGAAGAGGGAAAAACTTGACAAATGTTTTGGGCGGTTCTTGGAGATGCTCAAGCAACTTTATGTGAATATTCACTTCAGAGAGGTACTGAATCAGATGGCTGCTTATGCCAAGTTCTTGAAGAAAATCCTGTCTAGCAAGAGAAAGTTGGAGGAGATAACATTGGTTCAGCTGAGTGCCCATTGCAGTGCCATATTGCAAATTAAAATTTCCAAAAAATGTAGGGACCCACGAAGCTTCACCACACCATGCTCATTGCGGAGTGCGAAATTCCACAAGGCCCTCTATGATTTTGGTGCGCCTATAAATTTAATTCCTTTGCCCTTGTTTAAGAAACTGGAAGGGGAGATTGGAGTGATCAAATCAATACTAGTGTCCCTACAATTAGTTGACCAGACCACCATTGTGCCTGATGGAATCATTGAGGATATGAAGGTGAAAAAGGAGGTGCCTCTAATTCTAAGGAGGCTTTTTTATGTATAGACAGAGCTATCCTTGATATCTACGAGGGGCAACTTATGCTCAGAGTGGGCAATGAGAAAGTAGTGTTCCAGATTTAGAGGATGATGAAATACCTCGATGATGAGACGTCTGCCTACTCGTGCTTCAAGACAGATGTTGTTGGGGAATTGGCTGAAAAATACAAGTTTGATAATCTTATGGCGGATACTTTATTACTCAGTCTAGCACCGTAGAGGATGAAGATCCCAAAATAAAGAAAGAGGCTAAAGCTCTTGCGACTGAGGATCAAGTGGTTGATGATGAGGAACTAATAAAGGAGGTTTCTAAGCCTAATGTGGAATTGAAAGTCTTCCTTACTCACTTGAAATATACTTTTCTTGAAACTAACAATTTTTCTATGATTATTTCTGCTTACTTGACAGGTACACAGGAACAAAAGCTGGCGGAGCTGCTGAGAAAGTACAAGAAGGCTATTGGTGGACTATGGCTGATATTCAAGGAAATAGTCCAGCGATTTACATGCACAAAATCTTGCTGGAAGAAAATATCAAGCAAGTGGTGCAGCCCCAATGCAAGTTCAACAAAAATCCGGAGAAGGTAGTGCACAAGGAGATCATTAAATTGTTAGATACGAGAGTGATTTTCCCCATTTCTGAAAGCCAGTGGATTAGTCCAGTGCAAGTTATACCTAAGAAGGGGGCATTACAGTGGTAAAGAATGAAGATAATGAATTTATCCCAACAAGAACAATCACTGGGTGGAGAATGTGCATTGATTATAGAAGGTTGAATGATGCAACAAGGAAAAACCACTTCCCACTTCCCTTCATTGATCATATGCTTGAGAAAGTGGATGGACATGGATGTTGTTGTTTCTTGGATGGGTACTCAGTCTACAATCAGATACCCATTACCCTAGAAGATGTTGAGAAGATCACGTTCACTTGCCCACCAGGTATTTTTGCTTATAGGAGGATGCCATTTGAGTTGTGTAATGCACCTTCCATTTTTAAGAGGTGCATGATGTCTATATTCTCCAATTTAAACATGAAGTGTCTAGAGGTATTCATGGATGATTTCACCCTCTTTGGTGATGACTTTCAGGATTGCTTGAAGAATTTGGAGCTTGTGCTTGAACGTTGTGAAGTCACTCACTTGGTTCTTAACTGGGAGAAGTGCCACTTCATGGTGAAAGAGGGAATTGTCCTGGGCCACAAAGTGACTGCACATGTCATTGAAGTTGATAGAGCTAATGTTGATGTAATTTCTAGGGCCTTTCCACCAACTTCTATGAATAGCATAAGGAGTTTCTTGGGACATGTTGGTTCTATAGGAGGTTCATCAAAAACCTTTCCAGAATTACTAAGTCATTGACAACATTGCTAGCAAAGTATGTGAAGTTTATTTTCACTGTGGAGTGCTTAAGAGCATTGCAATTAATAAAGGAAAAGCTTCTGAGTGCTCCTATTATGGTGACATCTGATTAGAGCCAGCTATTTGAAATAATGTGTGATCCTAGTGATGTGGCTGTGGGGGCAGTTATGGGGCAAAGAAAAGATAAGATATTTAGGCCTATCTATTATGCAAGCAAGGCGTTGAATGATGCTCAAATAAACTATTCCAGTACTAAAAAAGAGTTCTTTGTTGTGGTCTTTTATTTTGACAAGTTTAGATCATATCTGGTGGGGAGTAAAGTAATTGTACACACTAATCACTCGGCCCTGAAATACTTGTTGAGTAAGAAGGATTCCAAGCCGCGTCTGATGCGGTGGGTATTATTGCTCCAAGAGTTTGACTTGAAGATTAAGGCTAGGAAGGGAACAACAAATCAAGTCGCAGATCATCTATCTCGACTTGAGAGATCTCCGGTTGAAACTATTGAAATAAGGGAAGAGTTCCCTGATGAGCATATTTTCTCCATTGCTACGGTCTCTAAAAGGCCGCCATTTTCTTGCTTTTGTAGAGTAGTTTAGATAATTGTAGTTTAAGATTATTAGAGTTTAGGAGTTGTGGTATTTGTTTGGACAGGTATAAGTATGAATTGGACACAAAATAAGTACATAATAGAGTCGGGGTGCAACCCATGAGCTAAAAATCAAAAACGAGGCGAACTCTGTGAAAAATGTCATAGCGCGCCGCGTGGGGCGCCGCACCAGGCCAGGCCAAATGATTCTTTGAGAAAAAAATGAGTCTCTGATAAATGCTGCTACCGTGCCACATGGGGCGCAACACCCCACGACGTGATAGTTCAAAACTTTGGCCATTATTAAAAAAAGAAGTGAACAACAGAAAAAACTGACGCCCAGTTACTCTAACACCCTTCCCCTTCCCCTCTTTTCCCCATTCTTTCACTTTAACTCCTCTCTTACTCTTTCTTTTACTCACACCCAAATTCCCCATTCTTCTTCATCAAATTTCTCCCACTCAAGTTCTCCCACTTCCATCACTCATCAAGGTACGTTCTTCTTCTCTTCTCTTATTTTTTTTTATTTTCTTGCCATTTTGTAGAATTAGATAGTTTTAGTTTGATTTCCTTGACCATAGGTAGTTGATTTTTGCTAGTCTTTTAGTTAAGTTTTTTAAATTTTGGCCAAAAATTGTGCTTAAACTTGTGGGTGTTTCGTTGTTATTATGCTTGTGGATGATTTTTGGCGTGTCTTGATGGTGTTTGAATTATTTTGTGATGAAGCTTGGTGGGGGTTCCTATATGGCAGAAAATTTATGATTATTTAGTGTAAAATTAGAGCACTTTGTGCTATTATTACAATGTGGTGATGTTTTGGTTGTTGTTGGATGGTTGATTAGTGTATAAGTGTGGTGGTTCTTGACTATGTGGAGTTGAAAATAAAGGGGTGAACTTATTGCCTACAATGTGTTTGGTAAAATGCCTTATTGAAAATATTGTGAAGTTTGTTGCTTAATTGGAGGATAATTGTTTGGTGCAAATGTGATAATAGATGATAAGTGTGTGGTGGGGTGGGGTTGGGGGGGGGGGGAGTCATGTTCTTATGTTGTGAAACCTTAACGTGTTATCCCGAGTGCTAATCGATTGACCACCCTATGCTAATATGTTGCTAGTTGCTAATTGGGATGTCCGATTCATGCTAAGTACTTGTGTATTGTTGTATTGTAACTTCTTAATTTTGTAGTAGTAAATTAGTGTAACTTCTTCTTTTCTTTTCTTAGTTACTAGTTTAGCTTCTTGATTTTGTATTTTACACTAGTATAGTCCGTGGCTATGTTGTTGTAATATTATGATGGTGGTTGGGCGGGTTGGAGAAGATGTGTGAAGTGTTTCAATAGGGTAATCTGAGTCCCCGATATACATAGTACGTGTGAACATGCCTATGACATAAGTGTGGGGTGATTCCCCGTTTGGTCTTGCCTTTTGTTTAAAGTGTTGTGGCTAATTGTGTTCGTCTTGTGTAGGTACAATGTCTCGTCGACCCAGCAAACGTGCTAATACCGATTTTTTGGGGTTGCTTCTAGCTGTCGTAGAGGAGATAGAGGGAATCACCCTCCGCCCCAGTGGAGGAAGAGATAGAGCAGACCCGGATGCAGACGAGGTCCCAAAGTGCAAATTTGATATTCGGGCTATCCCAGCCCATGCTAGACATTGGTTCCAGACGCTCGTCCCTGTGGTGAACCCGGAGCTTGAGGTTGCCATTGACGATGGAAAGTTGGCCCAAAAATATAATGAGATATACAAAAATATTCGGGCTTTGGGGGTTCCGTCCCGATGATGCAGTGAACGTGAACCTGGTAAAGGAGTTTTATGCCAACTGGCAACCTGAGGCCAGCCTGGATGCTGTGTGCGAGGTACAAGTACGAGGTAAAGTGATTCCCTTATCCTCCCAAGTGATCAATCAGATTTTGGGTTTCACAGAGTATTACCACAAGCTCTTTCAGAGGGTTCTATGTCAGCCAGACTATCCGGATATCCGCCGGCAACTATGTGGAGCTGACTCTTCTGCCGCATGGATGCGAGATGTTAATGAATTTCACAAGGACATGAAGAAGGACACATTCCAACATCTGACCATGGTTATTTTACGGGTGATCAATGCCAAAATCATGCCTACCCAAAGTGACACTGATGTCTCAAAGTTGAAAGTGTGTTTGATATATGCCTTTTTGATAAGGATGTGGTTTGATCTAGGAAAACTCATGCAGGAGCACATGGCGAGAGTGCGACCATTTGGGGCTTGCCGCCTATACTACCAGAGTGTGATCAGTCGGTTGTTGCTGGCGCACCATGTAGAGGAGGAGTTTCATTATGACTGCACCATCCTAGTGTCATATCCTATCAAGGACTTTTATAACACTGTGTTGATAGATCCTTCTGTTGTTGCTGCTACTTTGGACCAGAGGCTGCTCCATGCCGAGGAGACACTGCAACTGTTGTTTGCTGATTTGTGCCATCACTATGATCGGAAGGAGAGTGACTTGGTGGAGCTGTAGCAGGACCATCCTCTTTCTGCTGTCACTCAGCAGTGGTTGGGCTTGGCGGAGGGATGACAACTGCCACCGAATGAGGACGTGAACTTCGTTCCCTCCGATGATGAGGAGTATTTACGCACCTTCGAGGGTGCTGATGATTAGGCCAAGTGCCTTAGGGTCACCTTTTCACTCTTGTTTTACTGTTATGCATTGGGGACAATGAAATATCTTAAGTGCGGGGTGGGTGCTCCTATTTGTTTGTTTTTGTATTATTTTCTATTTGCCAATTGACTTTGTTTGATTTGTTTATTTCTTTCTTAGACAATATGGTCTGTAAATTATAACTCTGAATTCTATCGCCCTATAATAGTTAGTAATTAATTGTTTTGTTTCGACTCTTCTCGACGATGGATTTTGTGAACTGGCTTCTTGAGGGATTTGAAGTTGAACGAGAAAAATAAGAAAAAATCAAAAAAATTGAAAATACAAAAATATGTCTTTTATTTTATTTTACTTTCTTAGGTAGTGTAACAATTCTCCCTTGTTTTTTTTGTACCGCGATTCTTTTCCAGGGTTTTACTTGAACCAGGTGTAGTTATTTTGTTTTTTTAGTTTTATAGGAATAAAGAATCTTGTGTCAGTGCTAATTTGAAGCAATTTTCCATGACTGCATATGTCTTGAGAGTGGTGAGTGCCTTAGTTGTGACGCCTAGTCTCAAATCTTGACTCATAGATAAGTGCTTTAAATTGGTTGATTATGACTTTGCTTAACTACTTGGACTAGAGAGTCGGGATAGATCCGATCCTAAGTGAGTTATGTGCCAATGTATGAGTGAGGTTTTTGTTGATATTCTCTGCATGTCAGTTGATGTCTAGAACTTGCCCCATGTGTTTGCAAAGCAAAATAACAGTCTTGTTCAGTCTAGGAAGTGATATAGGCATTTTTTTGTTGAGCCAATTATATGTCTGTGACCCCCCTAATTGTTATGTATCCTAGTTAGCCCTTTTGAGCTTGTAATCCTATTTTCTTTGGCAACCACACTACAAGCCTGACCCCTTTGTTTGAATTGACTATCTATTTGAATCTTTTACCTCTCTACGAGCACTTGATATATTTATGAGCTTGATAAATATAGGAATAAAGAATCTTGTTTCACAATGCTAATTTGAAGCAATTTTCCATGACTGCATATGTCATGAGAATGGTGAGTGCCTTAGTTGTGACGCCTAGGCTTAAATCTTGACTCATAGATAAGTGCTTTAAATTGTTTGATTATGACTTTGCTTAATTACTTTAACTAGAGAGTCGTGATAGATCCGATCCTAAGTGAGTTATGTGCCAATGTGTGGGTGAGGTTTTTGTTGATATTTTGTACATATCAGTTGATGTCTAAAACTTGCTCCGTGTGTTTGCAAAGCAAAATTACAGTCTTGTTCAGTCTAGGAAGTGATATAGGCATTTCTTTATTGAGCCAATTATATGTATGTGACTCGCCTAATTGTTATGTATCCTAGTTAGCCCTTTTGAGCATGTAATCCTATTTTCTTTGTCAACCACACTACAAGCCTGACCCCTTTGTTTGAATTAACTATCTATTTGAACCTTTTACCTCTCTACGAGCACTTGATATATTTATGAGCTTGTTAAAATCTAAGTGAACGTATGGTTTGGTTTTTTGAGTGGAACTATAGAAAAGAAGGAAGGTGCACTATTTGAAAAAAATTGTGAGAGCCACTTGTAGGGAATTGAAAAAAAAAAGAGAAGAGAAAATCAGAATCTATAAGAAAGAAAAGCAATTGTATATATTATAAAGAGAATTATTCCTTATTAGTGGTAAATATTGCTTTGTATGTGCTTTAAGAAATTAGGAGCTTGGTGTTAATATGATGTGAATGTTGGGGTTTGAATTTGTGAAATTGTATGTATTAAAGTGCTCAGGGAGGTGTAGCCATTATTATCCATATGTATCCTACCCGTCCCACAACCTGCATTACAACCAAAATAAAGTCTTACTTGATCCTTAACTGAATGAGCTCAATTAGCAGAGTATTACACTACGGGCAAGCCTATGGTACATTCTCTGTGGCGCATGAATTTTATTTCCGAGAGAGTAAATTCTTTCTATCTTGAGTTCCTACTTGTTCTTGAATTTATTGTGTTGAACTACTCTCTATTGTTTGTGTGAGGGCACATGACTTGTGAAGATAAGGTAAAGCCTTTGACCTCTATGTCAGAGTAAGTGAGCAGGTTTTCAAGAAAATACGTGGTGCTTGTGAGTTGAGTCTTGAGGCTATGATGTTATGATATGGTGCTTAATCTATTTAAAATATTCTTGGCATGATGTGATAGGGAAGTTTTTTGATGAAAAGGTTGTCCCTATGTGAAGTGTAGTTTGATTGCTCGAGGGGTGTTGATGGTAGGGTAGAAACCCATGTTTTAGCTGTAGTATTGCACTCTAATTACTGTATTTTACGTGTGTTTGAGCTTAAATGATAGTGAATTATTATGTGTTTTATGCCTTGCAGGAGTTGATTCCGAGTTAAAAAGATGAATTAGAGCTAAATCGAACAATTTGGACCTTTGAAGTCAGAGTAAAAGCCCAAAGAATTAAACCGGGATCGCGTTCGCGGCGCGCTAGTGCAATATTCTTAGAGTTTTTCCTGTTTCGGCTCGGAAAGGATAGTTTTTCCCGTGCCCACTTCTACACGGTATAAATACACCAAAAATACGTTTGTTAAGGGACTTTTGACTTACGAATGAATTGAGAAGCAACTAAGGTAAGAAGACACAAGAATTCATCAAGATTTCAACAAACGATTGGTGCAATATGAGAGTTTGTATCGAATCATTAGCATTGACGTTTTATTTATTTTTAAACCTTATTGAGATGAGTTTTTCCATAGTTGTGGAGCAATTTCCATTAGGGTGTTGACAGATACGGTGTTTTGATAACTTGATTAGGGATTCGATTCTTGATAATTGTTGGAATTAATTGATGGAGTTTTAATTCGTATTATGGAATTATTTCTTATTTTGCTTAATCAAAAGAGGAGCTTGATATTGAATTTCTTTACATCTTATGCTCTAGTTTAAATTCGTGATTCAAATAGGTAATCAAAAGAGCCTATTGAATTGTTAAGCGAACTGAAAAATAGGGAAATATTCGTGAGAAGTTACCCTTTAGACCATAACCATCATTTTATTCGTTGCAATTGTTTATCGTGCTTCAATTAGATTATTTACTGAAATTAATGTTTAATCGAAAAAGGAACATTAACTTCAAGAGTAATCTAATTATCTATTGAATTAATGAGAATCAACAGTGTTATAGAGTGAACTAACTCAATAATTAGATTCCGAGTCAATTATCTTGCACCTCTCTAGTCAATTAACCTTATTTCTCACATTGATATTTATTCGTTGCTCATCTGCTGTCTTTTGTGATCAATTGTTAATTGCTTAATTTTTAGTAGTTAATCGTAGTTGATAATCATCAATTCAAGTGTTAATTTTCCTGGATAGTAACCAACTGAAGATTATTCGAACACTATTTAAATCCAATGCATGTGGAGACGATAACTAAACTATACTATTTTGACTAGCGAGCAATAACTTTGTGTTGTGTTTTGCGCTTGTCACCCTCCTACAGTGATCACCATTTTAAGAGCTTATAACCCCAACCGAGGACGATGCCCAAGCGCTTTAAGGAGAATTTGACTTGGTGGAAAATGCCAATTTTCCCTTTCTAGTTCCAGTTGCTGCTCCTGGTACTATGAGGCTGAGTAACGGGCCTCTTCCGCCTTCGGTTGGTGAGCAATCACCAAACATCATTGCCTCTGCCGCAACTGCTTCTCAACCCACAACACTATCATCTTCATCTCCTTTCACGCTGGCCATATCTTCATCATCAACAACTCCTACATCACCCCCACCATCCGTAGACGACCGAGAGGAGGATGTCCCTCCTCCCCAGTCCCTAGACCATGGGAATTTGGGACACAACTACTCGCCCCCTTCTGCAGATCACCAGAGGAGGAGGAGTGTCTCCCTCTTGGTGTCTACTGAGTTCCATATGTTGTCCCGACCGGTGTAACTCGCCAATTATCTAAAGCCGCTGGCTTTAGAAAAGGATATGAAGAAAATACACTCTCTTTCGGGAGAGCATTTTCTAAATAACGCCATGCACAATGCGGCGACGATACCAAACTTGTTCTTTTATTGCTTGTATCTTTCTTGATTTGTCATGAATGGTTTTTTAACTTTGGTATTTGCTTCGCATAACAACTTCCTTGCTTTCGAGGGCCTTCAAAAATTGATCCTTGATAAAGAAAGACTCAAATCCAAGCGGGATCCGTTGTTGGCCGAGAGGAACCAAATCGCTGTTGAGGTGAGTCATTTAGAGGCTTGGTTGCAACAGAGTGAGCAGGAAGTGATGGCCCTCGCGAATAAGCCTCTCATCTAAATGTTCACTTTCAAGAAGCTAAGGCAAAATGGTTTGAGGTTCAAGATGCTGTGGTCGCTGCCTCCGAGCGCGAATCTGCCTCCATTGAGAGAGTGAATAACTCGGAGACAATTGTGAATTCCAAAGGTGAAGAGGCTGCTGCTACCGAGGAGAAGTGTTCCCAGATGGAGGATAGGTATAAGAGGACCATGGAACATAATAAGGTTCATATAACTACTATATGTGACCTTGATCTTAGCCTCAGTGCCACGAGATCCGAGCGGGATGGCCTTCTGGCCGAGGTTGATAGGCTTAAATAAAAACTTCAGCGCCAAGCGGATTCCCTCATCATTGAAAAAGCACATTCCACGTATAATATGAGAAGAAAAACCTTGTAAGAGGCCAAAGCGGGTGTCATTGATATTGATTATGAGATCGCCAAGGCCCGATAGCTAGAGTGAACTACTCGGGGATGCCTCCCAAATCATCCTGATACAACTGACTCTTCTGGTTCCGGTTCTGAGTTCTCTAGAGACGAGGAGGAACTTGAAGAGAATAAAAATGAAGTACAAGATCCTGAGTCTGTGGCAGATCTGCCTACTTCTCTCGGAGGTACTGATGCTTCTCTTTCCCCGAGTTCTGGGGGCGATGTAGTTTATCTTTTTTGCTTTCTTTTCCTTTGATTATTTTCGTATTTCATTACTTGTGTTGCTTGGATCATTTAATAAATAAAAGTGCTTTCCTTTTTAGGTGTTGCATAAAATTTATTCTTTTTGCGTCAGATTAGGCAAGGCTTCAAGTACATTTTTCCCCGATAGCATTTGGGTTCTCGGCATAAACTCTTCCGAAACCAACTCTTTACTATGGGAGTTCATAAGAGAGGGCCCTCTTATGTTTATGATACTCTTGAAGAGGACGTCTCCTGTTCATTCTGGCACTAGCATTTGAAGTACTTGATTAACTATCAAATGATAAAATCAGTTCATTGTTTGGACAAGAAACAAGATAAAAATAAAAGGACTTTATTATATTCCTTCTATCTTCAAAAGTACATAAGCATTCGTTTTGCTGAAAGAAAAGAAATTGCCATTACATGTGGTTAATTTATACAACTTATTTCTACGGGGCTGGTTGTGAAGTCCTAGGTTCCGATGAGGTATATTTGTTCCCGGATCTCGTAGTCTCGATTTCTATGACAATCAGGTTATCGTATTCTCATATTATTCCCCCGAGTGTTCGAATGCTAAGAATGCAAATTGGAACACTAGAAGTCTTTCTCCTTTGAGGATTCCAATAGTGAATGGTTAGATAATCTTTGGTCCGATAGCAAGCTTTGTTTCCTATTTGGAACATTACTAACGAGCCAAAGATTATCTAACCACCCCCAAGCGGCTTGTAGGGAAAACACTTGGAAATGGTTGAATAGCCTTTGGTCTGGTGGCAAGTTTTGCTTCTCATTAGAAATTTTCTATTGTGCCAAAGACTATTTAACCATCTCGTAGTGGTTTGTCATTTCGATGCCTTTTTGTTTATAGGTCTTATTTCTCCTGATGGCATTTCCTTTGTAGTATGCTTTCTGTTGCTGCCTCGTTAAAAATCTTGACAGAAAAATCCAATTGGGACAAAAACTGGGCGAAAGGAAAAATAGTCCAGCACATACTTTTAGTACAAGCGTTTCTTATTAGAAAAAACACCTTTTGAAGTGGGTCACATTTTAGTTGCTTATCAATTTGACTCCGTCTTGGTTTTCTAGTTCATATGATCATTTCCCGGTGATAATTGAAATCCGGTAGGGGCCTTCCCATGTCAGACCCAGCTTCCCTACGTTGAGCTCACAAGTGTTTTGAGTCACTTTTCTTAAAACCAAATCTCCCACTTTGAAATAATGGAGATTTGCCATTCAATTATAGTAACTTTCCATCCATGGTTTTGGGCCACCAACCATATGTGCGCCAAGTCTCTGCATTCGTCCAACAACTCCAATTTGACTAGCAATGCTTCATTGTTCATTGTTTTGTCCACCTAGAAGTACCACAAGGTGGGTTCTCCTACTTCTACCGGGATCAGAGCTTCTACACCGTATATGAGAGAGAAAGGCTTCTCTCCTATGCTTGATATGGTCATCGTCCGGTAGGCCCAAAACACTCTTAGTAATTCTTCGGGCCACTAGCCTTTGGCTGCTTCCAACCACTTTTTGAGGTTTTGAATAATTACCTTATTGGTTGATTCTGCCTACCCATTTGTGCTTGGATGGTATGGCGAAGATGTGATTCTTGTAATCTTCAAGTCTTCAAAGAACTTTGTGATCTTTGAGCCTATGAACTATGGCCCGTTGTCGTAAGAAATCTCCTTCGGTATTCTGAATCGGAAGATTATGTTTTCCCATAGGAAATCGATCACTTCGTGCTCGCTGATTTTCTGGTAAGGACCTGCTTCAACCCACTTAGTAAAGTAATCAGTTAAAATTAAAAGATCTTACTTCCCGGGAGCCGGTAGCAGTGGCCCGACTATATCCATCCCCCATTTCGTGAATGATCATGGGGATAATACCGAATGCAGTAGTTCTGTCGGTTAATGGTGCATGTCATAGACACTCGTCGTATTTCTGAACGAATGCCTTAGCATCTTGTTCCATCCGGGGCTAGTAGTATATTTCCCTAACTAATTTTAGCACCAATGAATCTGCACCTGTTTCCTTCCTGAATTTCTCTCATGACGTAATTAGCCTCGGAGATTCCTAAGCATCGGGCAAGCGGGCCTTGGAATGACCTTCTGTATAACTGTCCTCCCAAGAATCTATAGCGAGTTGCTTTGGTGAGTAGTGCTTGGGATGCCTTCGAGTCTTCAGCTAGCATGTCGTGCTCAAGGTAGTCGATGATCTAATTCCTCCAGTCCCAGACCAGATTGGTTGTATTTACTTTATAATAACCGTCCACATCTAATACCGAGTGCACGAGTTTTACGACCGTACAGGAATCTGATCCTTTTATTTTAGTGGACGATCCAATATTGGCCAATGCATCTGCTTATGTTTGAACTTTAACCATATATTGTTGCATGCGTTCCTTTTAGTGTCGAAGAATCCATATACTTGATTTACTAGTAGTTGGGAGTCGTATTTGATTTCAATGACCTCGGAGTCTAGTCCTCGGGCCAATTCAAGTTCTGCAATCAAAACCTCATACTCGACTTTATTTTTAGTCAAGGAAATAGTTTTTGTGGCCTGCCTCAGGACTTCTTCCGAGGGCATGATTAAGACCACCCCGAGCGCAAACCTTTTTACGTTGGAAGCTCCATCATGAACAAGATCAAAACTCCTGATGTCGCTTCCGACACCATCACCGCTTCTTTAGTGGCCAAAGGCAGTTGCCTGGACCCTTTCATGTTGTGATTTGATTGCAGTCCTGACTTATATTCGATATCAAATTTAGTACTTTCAACTGCCCATTTGAGTAGTCGACCAGACAAGTCAGGTTTATGAAGGACATTCTGTAGGGGAAAAGTTGTCACCACGGCTATCGGGTGGCACTAAAAATAAGGCCCAAGCTTTCGAGCAGCGACTACGAGAGCTAAGGCCAGTTTTTCGAGGTGTGGATAATGAGTTTCTGCTCCTGATAGAATTTTGCTAGCATAATAGATAGGATATTGCGCACCTTCATCCTCTTGGACTAGAACGGTGCTTACTGCTACCTCCGAGACCGCTATGTATATTATCATTTGTTCGCATTCCCTCGATTTTGATAATAACAGAGGGCTTGATAGATACCATTTCAGGTCTTTTAGAGCCTATTGGCATTATAGATTCCACACGAAGTTGTTCTTCTTCTTCAGAACTGAGAAGAAGTGATGAAATTTTTCCGAAGACTGAGAAATGAATCGGCTTAGAGCGACCAGTCTTCCGGTTAATCTTTGGACTTCTTTCATGTTCGTTAGCTGGTCTAGAGTGTCCTCGATGCCTTTAATCTTATCGAGATTGACTTCGATCCCCCTTTCTGACACTAGGAAACCTAAACATTTACTAGAGCTAACTCTGAACGCACATTTTTTGGGGTTGAGCTTCATGATGTGTTTTCCTAGGATATCGAAGGTTTCCTGGAAGTGTTTCAAATGGTCACCTACATTCAAAGACTTAACCAGCATATCATCTATGTACACTTCCATTATTTTATCTATTTGCTTTTTGAATATTTATATTACGAGCCTCTGATAAGTGGCTCCGGCATTTTTTAGCCCGAATAGCATCAAATTGCAGCAATATTTTTCCTAAGTTCATTATGAACGAAGTTTTTTCCTGATCCTTCGGGTTCATCTTAATTTGGTTGTACCCAGAATAGGCATCGAGGAAACTTATCAACTCGCGTCCGACCATTGCATCAATCATTTGATCAATGTTTGGCAATGGAAACGAGTCTTCGGGCATGCCTAATTCATGTCCTTATAATCTATACACGTACGGAATTTATTATTCTTTTTTGGAATCACTACTATGTTATCTAGACAGTCCGGATACTTTACCTCCCATATTGAACTGATAACAAGCAATCGAGTTACATCTTCCTTAACAAACCTGTTTCTGACCTCGGCAACTGGGCGCTTCTTTTGCCTAACCGGCGGGATGCTTAGGTCCAGGCTTAGCTTGTGTATGGCCACTGATAAGTAGGGATTTTAGCCTATTATTTGCTCTCTTTTTTTATTAGAAAAGCTGATAATTGGAAATTTTGACCAGCTTTGTTTATTGGTTTTTTTTTTTTTGCCTACTGGCTAATATATAAATAAAATCCTAAAATGGGTCCAATGTTTACAAGGTGTCCAAACCAAAATAGAAGTTGCATGATGCTACTAGCTATTAAAAAAGATAGAAAAGCTAAAATCTAATGAACTAACTATTACAACATGATAAGTTGGATGCTTCCTTCTCCTATTAGTGTATGTGAATCCAATTGTCATTGGCAAATACCAAGCAGCACCTATCAAGCTCTCACCAGGCACCAGGGTATATTGTCCATAGGCTAAAATGAATTCCAAATATCTCCACCGTAGAGTTGAAGTCCGCATCGTCCTCTAAGTGTCGCTACTATATGATCTCCATATGCAGTGAACTGATTTTGTTCAAGTATTAATCATGTGCTCACTCATCAAGATTAATGTGTAGAAGAGGAGCCTGACTTTAGGCAGGCTTTGCAAGGTAAAAGCCAGGCTTGAGCTGGCTTTAGGCAGGCTTTACAAGGCAAAGGCCAGGCATGCGCTGGCTTTAGCCAGGCATTGCAAGGCAAAAGCCAGGCTTGAGTTGGCTTTAGGCAGGCTTTGCAGGCCAAAGGCCAGGCGTGAGCTGGCTTTAGGTAGGCTTTACAAGGCAAAAGCCAGGCATGAGTTGGCTTTAGCCAGGCTTTACAAGGCAAAGGCCAGGCATGAGTTAGCTTTAGGATGGCTTTACAAGGCAAAAGCCAGGAATGATCTGGCTTTAAGAAGACTTTGCAAGGTAAAGGCCAGCCTTTGAGAATGTGCCTTTTTGTGATCTTGTAAGCTGAGATCCTTCCCTACTAGAACCTTTAATGAAGTCATCATTCAAAACATTGCTAAACCATCCTCAGACTGAGCTTGAAAGCATGCTAATACCACTGAGAAATAATTCAACAATCTCCAAAAATATCATATGATGGGTTCAACATTTTCCTTAGCATTTGGACATATCAGTTTGTGCAGAGTCCAATCTTGTGAACCCATCAGTTTGGGGTTCTTCTCTTTGCTATCCTAATCCTATGGTTAGGTGATTGAGATTTGTCTAGATTGATCAACCTCCTCCCTACACTAGGCAGTTCAGAGAATGAATGAAACTCAGATGTACCTGTAAAAGAGAATGCAATGTTAGCTATAAAATCCTCCACTGAGTTGCCTTCTCTGAACACATGTTGAAAGATCACATTGAAGTTGTCCTTCATCTCTATATTTTTCTTCACATCCTGTGCAATTAACCAAGGAGGATCCCATTCCCCTTCTATCGCCTTCTTCATCACCAATGAATTAGTCTCCAGTATGAGAGGGTGAAAATCATGCTCCACACAATATTCCAACCCTTGAAGAATAGCCTTAGCTTCAGCCATCACATTAGTTGTCACTCCCAGGTCTACTGGCCTAGCATACACCACATCAACTTCATCATCCCTCACACAACAGCATAGGGAGCTAGGTCTAGGATTGCCCTTTGAAGCTCCATCAGTATTACATTTGTACCAGCCATGACAAGGAAGATGCCATGTTACTCTTGTAATGATCAATATAGGTTTATATCCTTCAAAGTATTGAATCATGTCTGGCCATAACAATGGAATATTAGGGATCCAATCATACCTCACCCTTGCCAGTTGATGCAATGTCCTATTTATCTCATGAATCACCCTATTTGTGGACATTGAACCACCATGTTTACCTGCATTTCTTCTTTTCCAAAGCTCCCAAGTGATGATAGCTGGTACTGCTTGAACTAGTGGCTTTAATTTCGGACAACACTGAGCATACCACCAATGCCTTATAATCTGCTTCAATTGAATCAATTGCACAGAAATTCCAGCAGCCCCCATGAACAAGTCCCATACCTTAGAGGCAGTAGGACTTATGACAAATATATGCTCAATGGATTCCTCTTGGGGCTGCTGACAACACCAACACCTAGACATCACCATTTTCCCCTGCCTCCTCTACATGTCATCGGTGGCTATTTTCTGCCTCCACAATCTCCACAAGAAGAAGGATATCTTGAATGGGAAACCTTTAATCCACATTAACTTGAATTCCTGATTAGGATCTGCCCTATGCCTTAATATTTGCCAAGCACTGCTAACACTGAACTTGCCTGAAGGAGTTGGTATCCAGTATGGCTTATCCCAATATCCCTCACTGCCTTCATAGTGCACATTTAGCCTTATATTCTCTGCAATTTCCTCATTGAAAGTTTGATCTAGCAGCTGATCATCCCATGTTTCCCCTTACACAGTTCTGCCACCTCCTGAAGACCTTGATTGGAAAGTCTTTAGGTAATACATGAAAAAGTACACCCAATCCAGTCCAATTTTCATGCCAAATATTAGTTGTTCCACTCTTCAATTCCCATACGATCTCATGTTCTACTTCTTCCCTAGCATTCAGCATTTGTCTCCAAATATGAGACCCTCCCCTAAAATGCACCACAGTTAGTGGCTCCTTCTTGCAATACTTATTCCACATGAACTTAGACCACATCAATTTTGTGGTCTTAAACCTCCACCATAGTTTAGCAAACAGTGCCCTTGAGACATCATTTAAGGACCTAAAACCTAGCCCCCCTTCCTCTTTAGGAAGGCAAAGATTTTGCCATGAAGCCCAATGTCTGCTTCTCTCTTCTTCCTTTGTGCTCCAAAAGAACCTAGCAAAAGTCTTATGTAGATGCCCCAGGATGCTGTTTGGTGGATCAAGGACTGATAACATGTGAACTGGCATACTTTGCAACACACTAGAGATGAGTGTTGCCTTTTCTCCAAATGACAGCAGTTTTCCTTTCCATGAATGCAATTTAGCCTTTACCTTCTTGATAAGATCCTCATAATAGTCCTTCCTCCTTCTAGTGTAAAAAATAGTACACCCTAGATATGTGAAGGGGAATTTACCTCTTGCAAATCCTGTAATAGCTCCAATTGCCTGAAACAATCCATTAGCGACCTTTGAATACATGTAGTATGAAATTTTATCTTTGTTGATCATCTGACCTGATATCTTCTCAGAGTTCCCCAACACTACCATAATCTTGCTCAAAGAGGCAGGATGAGCAGATGCAAAGATTATCGTATCATCAGCATACGCCAAGTGGTTTAAAGAATCAGACCACTTAGGCATTCCAAATCCCACAAATGACTTGTCTTCAAAAAGCTTATTCAAAGACCTGGAAAGTACCTTAGCTGACAGGATGAACAATGCTGGAGACAGGGGATCCCCTTGTTTCACACCCCTTATCGACTTAAAGAACCCTGAGGACTACCCATTCACCAATACTGAATACCAGTTATTTGACATCAAGTTCCACACCATGTTGATCAAGTGTTCAAAAAATCCCATCTTCCTTAGCACACACAATAAGTACTTCCATGAGACCCTATCATAGGCCTTAGCCCTATCAAGCTTGATCACCACATTAGCTGGTTTTTCCCTTAACCTTATGTCAGTAATAATTTCTTGAGTCAATAAGATGTTCTCAAATATACTCCTACCCTTTACAAATCCGGATTGATTAGGAGCTATTAGAGATGGCAAAAAACTCTCCAATCTGTCATATAATACCCTAGACAAAACCTTGTTAATGAAGTTGCTCAAACTAATAGGTCTTAAGTCAGAGAAGGTCTCAACTCTAGGTTTCTTGGGCAGCAACACTAGATTGGTGTGAATGATGGATTAAGGCAATGCATCTCCTCCATAGAAGTGTAGCACCATGTTGTGTATATCAGCACCAATAACATCCCAACATGTTTGATAAAACAAGCAAGTGAATCCATCAGGGCCACTAGCACTCTCCCCACTAAGCTTAAAAACTGCTGCCCTTACTTCTTCAATTGTTGGCAATCTGCTAAGTTCCAAATTTTGATCCATAGTGACCATTGAAGGTAAATTATTGAGCAAGGAAAATTCAGAAGCATCACCTTCATTTGTGAAATTTTTGATAGAAGTCCACTGCAGCTGTAGCCAATTGCTCTTGGTCTTCAATCCATACCCCACTGCCAATTTTGATCCTCTTCAGTTGCAATTTCTTTCTTTTGCCATTGACATGGTTGTGAAAGAAACTTGTATTCCTATCTCCTTCAGCAAACCAAGTCATCCCAGCTTTTTGCTTCCAATACTGCTCCTCAATATTCAAGTATTTCTTTAATTTAGATTGAGCCTTTTGAAGCACAATCCTATTCTCAGTTGTAGGCTTTTCTTCAAAAAACATCTCCTTCACCCTAACAATGTCCTCCAAAATATCCAATTGCTTGAAGATATCACCAAATGTTTCCCTATTCCATTTTGAGAGTGCTGCCTTCACCCTCTTGATATTCTACTTGAACATCAAAAACTGATCCCCTATGAAATCCGCTTCCCAATTCTGCCTCACCACATCCATAAATGTAGCATGCTTTGTCCAAAAGTTCAAAAATCTGAAAGGCTTGACAAAATTGGTTGTCTGCACCCCACATGTCATTAGCAATGGTGCATGATCTGATCCAGTTTTGATTAGATGCTCAACTTCAATAGTTGGCAACATGTTCTGAAATAGAAAATTCACAAAAGTCCTATCCAATCTCTTGAATATACACTCAGCATTGGATCTCCCATTCCACCACGTGAATGGACTTCCTTTGTACCCTTGCTCAAACAAACCACAAGAGTTTACACAAAATGCAAAATCCTCATATTCAGGAGGGTGTACTGGAAGTCCCCCTATTTTCTCATCTTCATGCAATATCACATTGAAATCCCCTCCTACCAACCCTGGTAATTCCATATCACTTGCTAAATAATACAAGTGATCCCACAAATCCAACCTCTCTATTGCTGAACATTTTGCATAAACAAATGTCATCATCATGTGCTGCCCCAGGTCATGGTGAAACACTCTCACAGTCACCTGTTGCTCAGTATCCTCCACTAATTCCCATTCCACCACTGCATGGAAGAACAACCATATTTGCCCATTAATATTTGTATAAGCAGTCTCCATATTCAACCTCCTTTTATATCTATCAATGAGTCCATTCTTTTGAAAAGGTTCCATCAATGCAACTACACAAGAATTATGCTCCCTATTCATATTAATCACCCTAGGAAAGGCCTGTTGTGTATTCACAGACCTTATGTTCCATATTAATGTTTTGATCATCATCTAGATAGAGAAGCTGCCCTCCTGGGTATTATTCTTGAAGGTTGTGGTGAATCGTTACTCTGATTCTTCTTAGTTTTTTTTACCTCCTTTAGCACTAGTTGTGGGTGATAAATCCCCTTCCCTAGCCACTTGTTTGAAGTTTTTGACAGTTGATTCATCATCTCCTTCATCCTCCATTGAATTTTGTCTCAATAAGTTTTCATCAATTGGTGTCACATTGTGTGTAACTAAATCATGTAAATGTTGTAGAGGAGTCTTAGTTAGAACATTAAGATGTAGTTGCATGGTTTGATCAGTGCCAGATTCCATAGGCACTTCCTCTATTTCCCTGGATGCTCTTGGAACAATTGCCCGCTCATCAGCATGTTCATACTCCTTGAATTGTAGCTCATGGACATACGCCGGGACACCATCTACATAGGCCAAAATCTCTCCAGTGGCTCTAAGGTTGGGGTTTACTGTAGCTGCCTCTTCAGGTGAACCTGGCTTTAGACCTGGCGTCGCCCGCCTAACATCTGGGGAGCCTGGCTTTAGGCCTGGCGTCGCCATCCTATCGCCAGGTGAGCCTGGCTTTAGGCCTGGCATTGCCAGCCTATCGCCAGGTGAGCCTGGCTTTAGACCTGGCATCGCCAGGTGAGCCTGGCTTTAGGCCTGGCGTCGCTAGCCTATCGCCAGGTGAGCCTGGCTTTAGGCATGGCGTCGCCAGCCTATTGCCAGGTGAGCCTGGCTTTAGGCCTGGCGTCGCCATCCTATCGCCAGGTGAGCTTGGATTGTTGTCCTTCTTCACCTTGTATTCTATTGTCTTTGTTTTGCCCAGCTGATTATTCTTAACCTCAACTGCATCGCTCCATAAGACCTTTGTAGAGTTTACCTCATCAAGATCCTCCATCTGCCTAGAATCTTTACAAGTTTGAGATGGAATCACATGACCAGATTGATTTGTGGTCACATTGAGTTGTTTTAGCTCCTCTTTGCTAGTCCCAAAACTTCTATGAACCCAGTCGATTGTGGACTGAATCGAAATATTATTTGCTCTCTTTTACTTAGGTTTTGGGCCAAAAATGCGTGAAGGTATTCCCGGAAACTAACTTAATGTGCTTGCTTGCAGGGTTTTGTTCGAAATGAGAGAAAGAAGCCATAACCAACTCATAAAGGAGTCAAAATTGAACAAAAACCAAGTCTGGACCAATATTGTGGAATGCGGACCGCGATAGAAAAGGGCGGCCGCGAAATTATCATCGTTGAGGCGGCCATTATTCCACGGACCGCGAAATTGAGATTCAGAGAGGCTGTTTTGAGAACTAAAATTGAGCGCTGAGAGCGGCAGAAAGACGCGACTGCGAAGTGACTGGTGCAGCCGCGGTTGGAATTTAGCGGACAACGTTTGTCGAGGTTCAGAGACGTTGCAATATGGACATAAATGAAGAAGGCGATCCGCGTCCAAATTATGCGACCGCGAAGGAATCTCACGCGGACGCAGTGAACATTACGCTGTCCATGAAACGAAGATCTACCCAGGCCCAGATATGAAGAAACGCGAACCGCGCTCACTATTACGCAGCCGCAAAAGCTCAAACGCGGACGCAGTCAGAATTACGCATCCGCGAAACCTCTGCAGGGGCATTTTTGTCCGAAATTTTTAGCCTAGTATAAATAGATCCTTTTATCAATTTTAGGTTAAGTTTTGTTTAGCAGAGCATGTGAACAACTGGTTTTTCCCTTTTTGGGCAATTTTAGAGTAGATTTACCTTCAAACTTTAGATTTTCATCTTGTATTTTAATATTATGGCTTATATTTCATCTTTATCTTTGATTTCTGCTGTTATTATGAGTAGCTAGACCCCATAGCTAGGGTTGTGACCCAACCCTAGTGTGGGTATTTAATGGGTCTTGAGTTTTAGGGCTTAATTGTTTATGGGTTAGTGATATTTTGCCTAATTCATGCTAAAATTGTAGAATTAGTAGTTGCAAATACTGACTCATGCCTTTATGACTTAGGCTCTTCTTGAGAAAGAGGGACTAAGTCTAGAAAAATTAGGCTAACAAGGAATTGGGGTGAACTCAAGAGATCGATAGCCCCAATTAAAATATTAAACCCATGGATAGTAACACCCAACTTGAGCCAATTTCATTTGTATTGTATGAACACTCATTTGGGCTTGAGAAAGCCAAATCAGGCAAAGTCACTCAAACTACTGAGTGGTATAGAGTGAGCACTTATGTGTGATGGTTATATCAGGACCCCAATCATAACAAGCTTATCCTAGATTCTTGATACTCATTAGATACTCACCTAGGCGGAAGTCACTTCCCTAGTGCCTTTTAACACTTGAAAACTTTAACAAAAAATATTGTACTTAGCTTACACTTAGCATACAATAGTATAAAATTAGAATAGAATCAATCGCAACAATGTTTGGAAGTGCAATTAGGAACAACACGCACATCTAGATTAGTTAGATACCCAACTCCAAGCCAAATTAACTCCCTATGGAAATCGATCCCGACCTCGTTGGGTAAAACTGCATCGACCATCCTCGCTACTCTATAGTGGTGTAGGTTTGGCCTCGATCACTTTTTGGCGCCATTGCCGGGGAGTTAGACGGTGTTGGCTATCTATCTAACTATTTGTGTATCTTGTTTTTCTTTCCTTCTATTTTTCTAACTTTTGTGTATCAATCGCTTTAGGTACCAAATGGCTCATAATGATGCTCTCGGACATGTTCTTCCGAGGGAGGAGGTAGATGACAATGGTGAGGGTGCGGTTAATCTAGAACCTCAAGTCCAAAGAAGAGCCCGCCAGGCTAATGACAACATTCCAAACCCTCCCCCACCTTCTCCATGGGAAGCACACCGGGTGCTACCCAATAAAGGTTATGCAAGTGCAATTGTCCCGCCCCGGATTCGGGCGGGCAATTTTCAAATTACAAATGTCATGCTGACCCTATTTGAGCAAAGGGGCGTTTTCACTAGAGCTCCTCATCAGAACGCATATAAGCATCTAAAGGGTTTTGTAGACACATGCTGGGGGAGCATCCAGTTGAACGTGTCAGAGGACGCTCTGAGATTAAGACTTTTCCCATTTTCACTTAGAGGGAAAGCTTTGGAATGGATCGAGAGGCTACCCAACCACTCCATACACACGTGGGATGAGTTGGCAGAAAAGTTTATAGCTAAGTTTTTCTCACCGGGTCATATGGCAGCATTGAGGGATGAGATCTTAGCCTTTAAACAAGAACCTAATGAACCCCTACATGAACTCCTTTGAGCGATACCGGACAATGGTCAAGGAATGCCCAAACAATGATATGACAGAAGAAATGATTAAGCAGACATTCTAGAGGGGCATCAACACGACCAACCAGTGTGTGGTGAATTAGCTAGCTGGGGGTAATTTTATGAAAATGCCTTATGCCGATGCTTGTGACATACTTGATGAGATGGCTGACACATCCTCAGCTTGGCAGAGTCGGGAAAATATTCCTCAGGGTGACCCTAATGTCATCCATTTTCATAAGGAACTTCATAATCACGGACAAGCCATAGCCGAGTTGACAACTACTATGAATCAGTTAGCAAAGGCCCAGCTTCAGCAAGTTCAAGGGACAAAGCAAGTAAATGCCATGGAAGGGGTAAATGTCATGGTCAACAAGAGGAGACAACGTGGTCAACAAGTGCAAAACAATCAAGATCAATATGAGCAAAGTGGTAGTGGTTACAATCAAGACGATTATTATGATGATCAATGTGAGGAAGTGTTATATGCCAATAACTACCAAGGTCAACGGAGCAATGCTCCAAATCAACAATGGAGATCGCAAGGGAACAATCAAAATTAGGGCAACCAAGGCCAAGGGAATTGAAACAATGGCAACAACAACAACTCAAAAAATTTGGGGAACAACAATCAGAATTGGGGGAACAACAATAACAATTGGGGCGGCAATGGAAACCAAGGGGTTTGGAATAATAATAATTAAGGCAACCGGGGGTCGGGCTTTCAAAGGCCCCCGATGTATCAACAACCCAACAATCCGCCTCCATATTCGTCTCAAGGGCAAAGTTCTTCAAACAATGAGATGGTGTGGATAGAGAGTATGTTCAAACAAATGATGGAAAGGAATGCTGACTCCGATGCCCAAATAGCCTCCCATACTACCTCTATTCGCAACTTGGAAGTACAAATGGGTCAAATTTCTCAAGCATTGAATACTCGCCCTAAGGGGGCACTACCAAGTGATACGGTAGTAAACCTGAAGGGTGGGAACAATACAGGCCATGTTATGGCGGTGACCACAAGAAGTGGTAGAGGTGGAGATGCAAGTACCTCTAATCCAAAGATGATTGTGAGTGATGATGTTGTGTTGCAAGAAGATGATGAGATTCAAGCCAATGACGAGAATGTGAATGATGAAGTGAGGATCGATATTGATGACAACATGGAGGAGACTCAAAATTATGTGAACCCGTCTAGGGGAACACGTGATAGACATACCGAAAATGGTAGTGCCTAAAGCCAAGGCCTCTTTGCCAAGGCCTCCTCCGCCGTATCCTCAAAGTCTTGCAAAGAAAAATAATGAAAACCAATTCAAGAAGTTTATTGAGATGATGAAAAGTTTGTCAATCAATGTGCCCTTGGTGGAAGCTCTCGAACAAATGCCGGGATATGCCAAGTTCATAAAGGACTTGGTAACTAAGAAGAGATCTATGAATTGTGAGACCTTCAAAATGACTCATCAAGTAAGTGCCATTGTGCACTCTATGCCTCCAAAGCTTGAAGATCCCGGTGCCTTTACAATTCCATGCATCATTAGTAGCGCTGATTTTGCAAAAGCATTGTGTGATTTGGGAGTAAGTATTAATTTGATGCCATATTCCGTGTTCAAGACACTAGGTATTGGGCAACCAAGAGCTACTTCCATGAGATTACAAATGGCGGATCAGATAATGAAAAGGCCGCTTGGTATTATTGATAATATTCTAGTCCGGATCGACAAGATTATTTTGCCTGCTGATTTTGTAATTCTCGACTGCGAAGTCGACTATGAGGTGCCTATAATATTGGGGAGACCTTTCCTAGCAACAGGGAAGGCATTGGTTGATGTGGAAGCAAAGGAGCTCACCTTCCGAGTGGGCGATGAAAAAGTTATATTCCACGTGTGCAAATTAATGAGGCAACCAAATAGCAATGAAGTTTGCTATTTTGTGGATCTTGTGACGGAGGTGATAGTTGATGACACGAGTGCCATGATCAATATGGAAGACCCTTTGGAAGTTGTGTTGTTAAACCATGAGGGTGATGAAAAGGAAGGCTTGGTTGAATGTGAAAATGTATTGCAAGGAATGGGATCCTAGTCATATGGGCCCTCTAAACTTTCCTTGGACTTGGAAATTCGGAAGACTCCACCAACAAAGCCCTCAATCGAGGAGCCACCAATATTGGAATTGAAGCCTTTGCCTTCATACCTCAGGTATGAATTCTTAGTACCTTCTTCCACATTACCTGTTACTCTTTCTGCTTGCCTAACTAACATGCAGGTAGACTCCACCCTTGTGGTGATTCAAACAAGGAAAAAGGCAATTAGATGGACTTTGGCTGACATTCGGGGTATAAGCCCCGCCTTTTGCATGCACAAAATTATACTAGAGGATGATGCCAGACCCTTCGTGGAACATCAAAGGAGGTTGAACGAGGATATGCAAGAGGTCATCAAGAAGGAAATTATCAAGTGGCTTGATGTAGGGGTTATGTACCCTATTTCGGATAGTTCATGGACTTCACCGATACAATGTGTGTCGAAGAAGGGGGGGGTATGACTGTGGTCACAAATGAGAAAAATGAGTTGATCCCCACTCGTACTGTCACCGGATGGAGGGTATGTATGGACTTCAGAAAGCTGAACAAAGTGACCCGCAAAGACCACATTCCATTGCTCTTTCTTAATCAAATGTTGGACAGACTTGCCGGGCGTGCCTACTATTGCTTTTTGGATGGGTACTCAGGGTACAATCAGATTCTCATTCCACCGGAAGACCAAGAGAAAATCACATTCACATGTCCGTGTGGCACATTTTCATTCTCACGGATGCCGTTTGGTTTGTGTAATGCACCGGCTACCTTTTAGCGGTGTATGATGGCAATATTTACGGATATGGTGGAGGACTTCCTCAAAGTGTTCATGGATGATTTTAGTGTTGTGGGGGACTCATTTGAAGAATGCTTGGATAATCTTGACAAAGTGTTGGCCCGATGTGAAGAGACCAACCTAGTGCTTAATTGGGAAAAATGCCACTTTATGGTCGAGGAGGGCATTTTTCTCGGCCATAAGATCTCAAAGAACGGTATTGAAATGGACAAAGCGAAGATTGAAGTTATTTCAAAACTCCCTCCTCCTATTTCCGTCAAGGGAGTTAGGAGCTTTCTTGGGCACGCGGGGTTCCACCGAAGGTTCATCAAGGATTTCTCAAAAGTGGTGAACCCCTTGTGCAAGCTGCTAGAAAAGGATGCAAAGTTTGTGTTCAATGAAGATTGCATGAAAGCTTTTGATCTTCTTGCATGAAAGCTTTTGATCTTCTCAAGTATAAATTAACAACCACTCCCATCATTACCGCACCTAATTGGAGCTTACCATTTAAGCTCATGTGCGATGCTAGTGACGTTGCTGTAGGAGCGGTTTTGGGACAAATGTTTATAAGATATTTTATCCAGTCTATTATGCAAGAAAAATGATGAATGACGCCCAAGTCAATTATACGGTGACTGAGAAAGAGTTATTAGCCATTGTCTTTGCCATGGAAAAGTTCAAGCCATATCTCATGGGTGCCAAAGTGATTGTGCACACCGATCATACGGCACTCCGTTACTTGATGACCAAAAAGGATTCGAAGGAGTGGTTGATGAGATGGGTTCTTCTGCTTTAAGAGTTTGACCTCGAAATCATTGATAGAAAAGGAAGTGATAATCAAGTGGCAGACCACTTGTCCAGCTTAGAAGAGGAGGGGAGGCCCCACGATGGCCTCGAAATTAATGATTCATTCTCGGATAAATAACTCCTCTCCGTGTCTTTGAATGGTATGCCTTGGTTCGCCGATGTGGCTAACTTTCTTGTGACTGGCATTGTCCCGAGTGAGCTCTCTTCTAACCAAAGGAAGAAACTGAAACGGGACATCTTGGATTATTATTGGGACGATCCCTCTCTTTTCAAGATTTGCAATGATGGTGTGATCCGAAGATATGTCCCGGAAGAGGAGCAAATAAATATTCTTGATGCTTGCCATTCCTCGCCCTACGGTGGTCATCATGGTCGGGCAAGAACTGCTTCAAAGGTTCTTAGCTGTGGATTTTATTGGCCTACCCTATATAAAGATATAAGTGATCTTGTTAAGAGGTGTGATGAATGCCAAAGAGCTGGTGGAATTTCCAAAAAGTATGAAATGCCTCTCACTATTATTCTTGAGATCGATATTTATGACGTGTGGGGCATATACTTCATGGGGCCATTTGTGAGTTCCTATGGTAACACTTACATTCTGGTTGCTGTTGATTATGTTTCCAAGTGGGTTGAAGCTGTAGCTTTGCTCAACAATGAGGCACGGAGTGTGGTGGCATTCTTAAAGAAAAATATCTTCACAAGGTTTGGCACTCCTAGGGCAATCATTAGTGATGGGGGTTCTCATTTCTGCAATAAGGCCTTCGACACTTTACTTTCCAAGTATACTATCAATCATAAGGTGTCAACCCCAGGCTAGTGGACAAGTTGAGGTCTCCAACAGGGAGATAAAGAGAATATTATCAAAAACTGTCAATGCAAACCGGACGGATTAGTTAAGGAAACTTGACGATGCTTTGTGGGATTATAGAACTGCGTACAAGACTCCAATTGGTATGTCTCCGTACCGGTTGGTATTTGGGAAAGCATGCCATATTCCGGTTTAGTTAGAACACAAGGCCATGTGGGCGCTCAAGAAGTTAAACCTTGAATGGGATGTAGCAGCCAATCTCCGGGTAGAGCAACTCAATGAACTTGATGAATTCCGGTTTCATGCCTATTCCAGATCGTCCTTGTATAAGGACAAGATGAAGTACTTGTCACACCTCCTTTTTACCCCCAAAATGATGAAATGAGTATTATTGATTGTGGATGGTGGGTTAAAGAGTTTTTCCAATTAAAGTGACAAACTTGAATAGGGATTATTTTATTTACAGAGTCGCCACTTGAAATTGATTTTTTTGGGTGTTTCAAGTCACCTTTTGTTTGAATCCCTAGTCAAAGGAAAGATTTGACTCTTTTATTATTGGTCTGCAAAACAAAATCCGGGTAAGGAATTCCGTTGACCGGGGAGAAGGTGTAAGGCATTCCCCGAGTCCCGTGGTTTTAGCACGGTCGCTTCATTGACTACAACTTGGCTTAATTATTAGGCCCAAAACCACACGTAGCACGTCATATTGACCCATTTGACTTAGTGAAATTTCTTACAGCTTTCTTCTCCAAAGCTTTCACAAAAATAAACTAATGATAAAATAATATTTAACTCCATGACACATGCTCAAAACAGAATTACTGCAAATGCAAGTGACATGGACAGAAACTGCAAATAATGAAGTAAATATCTAGAATATGAATTAGCGAATTAAGACGACAAACAAAGGCATGCTAATACAAGATATCAATTAAGCGACAGAACTTTTACTTAAACCAACAGGAGCAAAAATAAAATAAAAAATTAATTAAAGGGGGGGAGGAGACCTTATGTGAAGCTTTTCAAATATGTGTATTGATATAAAACTCCAAATGTATACAGCAAAGTGGGACTCCGATTGTCAAACTCGCCCACAGAAAACGGACAGCAACAAAACCTCGGACTGGAGCTTTCGAACCTCAAGTGACTCGAACAACGACTTCAAACAAGGAGCCCGAACTCGCCGGTAGCCTCTGTTTTTGACATAGGAATAGTGGCTGTTTCGGGGTGGTTTAGTGCTGGATTCTTTGGCTGGAAAAATAGCTTTTTTTCTTACTGATTTTCGTCACCCTTTTTTGGCTATTTTTGCAGCGAATATTTGCTGGAAAAGGGCTGTTTTTCAGGTATTTTCGGAGCTATTTTTTGGAGTGATTTTTGGCTATTTTTTTTTTCTTTTGAACTGATTTTTGCTGGGGTTTTGATGTGGAAACAGAGCTGGTTTATGGACTATTTTCGGATCCGATTTTGAGTGAGAAAAGCAGTGTATTTTCCCCGTTTTTTGGGTGAATTTGGACTGATTTTATGCATGTGGGAGGGGGACAAGCATGGGGGGACAAAAAGTAATGGGGGGACAAAGCATGGGGACAAGAATAATGGGGGGTTTAGACGTGGGGGACAAGGCATGGGGGACAAACAATAATGGGGGGACAAGACATGGGGGACAAAAATAAGGGGGGACAAGACATGGGGGACCGGTATGGTGGGGACACGCGCGGAAAGACGGGAGCAGAAAATATTCAAACACGGTAAAAAATTAAGTGCTCACAGCATGCCCCTCTTTGCTTGGAAACATTAAAGGTTTTCAGGCAAAGATAAAGTGAGCCGTGTGACTAGATTTTGGTTTGGACTGCCTACATATCCTGGGTTATAAGAGAATCAGGTCGCGTGTAGTTCAAGGATAATGATGGAATGATGAGTTGGAGAGTCGAGTGAGGTTCCGTCGAGGCTCTGGTCCGTGGTCTTGCTATTACATCAAAATTGAAAGAAACTAAACAAGCCTATCAACTATGAGTTACAAGATTCCTATCTATAAGTCTTTTGGAGCTTGATCTTGAGTCTTGACTGGTTGTTCAATACGGACTCTGATCCGAACCTTGATGCTTGCTAACTGTAGGTGCTAGTTCATTCTTCTACGGCTTCTTCTGAGCAAGACGGGAAATGTGAAGCTCGTAACTTTAGTCATGTCTTGAGTAGTCCATATCCTTTCTATCTTCTTCTGCATTTTGATTCACTTCTTTTCCTTTTCTTTTCTTTATTCTGGATTGAGACTTTTTCTTTTGTTCATCTCGAACACTGTGCCTCGCGGTAAAACCTGCTCAGACATCACAACAAACAAACAAACGAAATTTTTCTGCCCCAGTTTTCACTAGGAAAATTTCGTGAGTTATTGTAACAAAAATTCTAAACTACTTCTTTATTGAAAGAAATAAAAGAACAGGAATGGTGTACCCTGAAAAGGTCATGATAATTTTTTTTTTTATTGTCCCAAAAGAATGTCTCAACTAAGGATTTGTGTACCTTATGTTAGGAAACTGTGGTCAGAGAATGGGATACCCTATATTGGCAATGATACCAGGGAGTGGTGTATCCTGCTTTTAAAATCAAATCAACTAGGGAGTGGTATACCATATGTTGGAGAACACAACAAGGGATTGGTGTACCCTATACTGGTAAGGAAATGTAATCAGGGGATGGCGCCCTGTATTACTGAAAAGGAAATATAACCAGGGGTTGGTGCCCTGTAGTACTGAGAAGGAAATGTAACCAGGGGTTGGCGCCCTGTATTACTGAAAAGCAAATGTAACCAGGGGTTGGCGCCCTGTATTACTAAAAAGAAAATGTAATCAGGGGTTGGTGCCCTGTATTACTGAAAAGGAAATGTAACCAGGTGGTTGGTGCCATGTATTACTGAGAAAAAGAATGTTGAATCCCCTTGGTGAAAAAGTTCTACCTGGGTTAAACTATGAAAAACAAAACTGGACAAATAGTACTTCTACCTGGAAATATAAGCTGGATCCCCTTAGGCAAACTACCTAGGTTAAGCTATGAAAAGCAAGCTTAGGCGAAGAGTACTTCTACCCGGAAATATGAGCTGGATCCCCCTAAGCGAAAATGTTCTACCTGGGTTAAGCTACAAAAAACAGCCTGAGCGAAGAGTACTTCTACCCGGAACTATGTGCTGGATCCCCCTAGGCAAAAAGGTTCTACCTGGGTTAAACTATGTAAAACATCCTGAGCGAAGAGTACTTCTACCCGGACCTATGAGTTGTATCCCCCTAGGTGACAAGTTTTTACCCGGGTTAAACTATGAAAAGCAAACCTGGGCGAAGAGTACTTCTACTCGAAACTATGAGATGGATCCCCCTAGGTGAAAAAGGTTCTACCTAGGTCAAGCTACGTAAAACAACTTGACCAAAAGTACTTCTACCTGAAACTATGAACTGGATCGCCCTAGCCAAATGGTTCTACCTCGGTTATGCTACGTAAAACAACCTGAGCAAAGAGTACTTCTACCCGGAACTATGAGCTGGATCCCCCTAGGTGAAAATGCTCTACCTGGAACTAATAGCTGAATCCCCCTAGGCGAAATGGTTCTACCCGAGTTAAGCTACGGAAAAATAAATCCTGAGCGAAAATTATTTCTACTCGGAACTATGAGCTGTATCCCCCTAGGCGAAAAGGTTCTACCTGGGTTAAGCTACGAAAAACATCCTGAGCGAAGAGTACTTCTACCCGGAACTATGAGCTGGATCCCCCTAGGTGAAAATGCTCTACCTGGGTTAAGCTACGAAAAGCAACCTGAGCGAAGAGTACTTCTACCCGGAACTAATAGCTGAATCCCCCTAGGCGAAATGGTTCTACCCGAGTTAAGCTACGGAAAAATAAATCCTGAGCGAAAATTATTTCTACTCGGAACTATGAGCTGTATCCCCCTAGGCGAAAAGGTTCTACCTGGGTTAAGCTACGAAAAACATCCTGAGCGAAGAGTACTTCTACCCGGAACTATGAGCTGGATCCCCCTAGGTGAAAATGCTCTACCTGGGTTAAGCTACGAAAAGCAACCTGAGCGAAGAGTACTTCTACCCGGAACTATGAGCTGGATCCCCCTAGGCGAAATGGTTCTACCTGGGTTAAGCTACAAAAATGGGAGGTATGAACAGTAGTGATGCATGCTGCAAATAAAGGAAAGTGGAGATTTTAACGAAACCTACCTTTGGTGACATTCGCCCGTTGAAAATCGCCATTTTGCACCGCTTTGATCCTGCTTCAAACAAAGAAAAATTTGTGAGTTTTTAGAGTGGTGGTCGGTTTGTGGCCTTGATGCCCTTAGTAGTTCGAATTCACCCCTCTGCTGTCGAAGAACTGATTTTGTCAGTGTGATACCGAGGTTCCCGAATACTCTGTATCGCTTTCTGGAGACATTGTCTTTCTGACGGTGCCCCTGGCTGTTTCCTTTAAAATCAAACTTAGTGGTCTTTCACCTAAAACCAATGTTTTTCTGTAGTGCTTATCAACTTTTCCATGAAGCAAGTCTTGCTCAAGAGACCTTTTCAGTTTCTTTGAGACACTTTGTCTGCCTTATCAAAAAGAGATCACATATGGATTCCTGCCTTCGTCAATGCCGTATATGCTCCAAATTTATGCTTGGTATTACGGGAAAGTTATAGCCAGTTTCGCAGCCATCTTTGCTTTGCTCTTGATGCAAGATTAGACCGAAAGAGAATCTAAGAAAAATTGTGGAAAAGAATAGAAAAGCAATTGGAAAATGAAAAAGGAATTGTGTCTAAATAAAAGGTGTCCCTTTCGGGGAGAGAAATAAGGAGACTTATCTGGAGATATGTGCCGACTTCAATGAATCATGACATGCATTTTGGATTGGACGCCTGATCTGTCTGAGCTGTCTAATTCTCAAAATACGTCGCAAATGTTCATCTTGAAACTGTCTTAGTTGTACTCATGTCTGCGCATGGAAGACCCTCATTCGGTTAGTAGCGCCCTTTGCGGGTTTTCACTAACTGACCTCTCTCATTTCTCTAATCACTGGCGCCTTATAGTGCCCATACGGGTTTTCACCGATAAGACTCTCTCATTTCTTCTTCTTTTTTTTTTTTTTTTTTTTTATACTAAAATACGACCCACGGAAGGTTGGCTGATGCCCCTGGCATGGGGACTTCAAGTATTCTCAAAGATCGATCAGAAGTTCTTGACAGGAAAAGGCGAAAGGAACCTTGAACTGAATTACGACCTTTGGAACTGTTTCTACAGGGAAAACTGTAAGATAAAACAAACTTCTGCCCCAGTTTTGGAATATTAGGAATATGGATTTTTGTTGCAATGGGACCGAACCCGGGGTAAGGCTGCCTACGTATCCTTTCGGAATCAGGTCGGACGTAGTTCAATAACTCAGAAAATTTGCTCTTCTTTTTTTTTTTTAAGTACACATGTTCCAAAAAGTGGAAAACAAAGGAAGAAGAAAAATACAACTTGAAAGGGGTAACAAAAGGGTGACACTTTCTTGGAATAGCGAGCAATGGTAGCCTTCGTCATCTCGATCTAAGAAAATCATGCACGAAAGTTCCACAGTGGGTATATATCATACATAATATCTTTTGACTGCATCTGCATTAATAGTCATATCTGGTAGCCGTCCTTCTTCATCTACCAAGTGCAAGGCCCCTTTTGGTAACACTTTCTTGATGATGTACGGTCCTTTCCAGTTTGGGGCAAACTTTCCTTTAGCTTCTACTTGGTGTGGAAGAACGCGTTTCAGGACGAGTTGGCCTACCTCAAAGTACCTTGGACGCACTTTCTTGTTGTAAGCGCGTGCCATTCTTTGCTGGTATAACTGGCCAAAGCACACTGCTGCTAGCCGTTTCTCATCAATCAACATTAGTTGTTCTAAACGGGTCTTTACCCATTCTGCATCTTCAATCTCCGACTCCACAATGATCCGAAGAGAGGGAATTTCGACTTCAGCCGGTATTACAGCTTCTGTCCCATATACCAACAGATAAGGAGTTGCACCGACCGATGTGCGAGCAGTCGTGCGGTATCCCAGGAGAGCAAAAGGCAACTTTTCATGCCATTGTCTCGAGCCTTGGACCATTTTCCTAAGAATCTTCTTGATGTTCTTGTTCGCTGCTTCAACGGCTCCATTGGCTTTTGGCCGGTAAGGGGTAGAATGGCGATGCATAATTTTAAATTGCTCGCATACTTCCTTCATCAAATGACTATTGAGATTGGCTGCATTGTCAGTGATAATGGTATTTGGGATACCAAAGCGGCAGATGATGTTGGAATGAACAAAGTCTAACACTGTTTTCTTGGTGACTGCTTTGAAAGTGACGGCTTCCACCCACTTGGTGAAGTAATCGATTGCAACCAAAATGAATCTATGCCCATTTGAAGCCTTTGGCTCAATTGGCCCAATAACATCCATTCCCCAAGCAACGAAAGGCCAAGGAGAGGACATGGGATGCAACTCTGAAGGTGGCGAGTGGATCAGGTCACCATGAATCTGGCATTGGTGACACTTGCGAACAAAACTGAAGCAATCTCGCTCCATTGTAAGCCAATAATACCCTGCCCGCAGAATCTTCTTCGCCAAAACATATCCATTCATGTGAGGTCCGCATACCCCCGAATGTACTTCACTCATGATCCGCTTAGCTTCTGTTGTATCTACACATCTCAACAAGTTCAAATCTGGGGTCCTTTTGTACAAAATTTCCCCACTCAGGAAGAAACCGTTGGCGAGCCTCCTTATAGTTCTTTTTTGATCTCCCTTAGCGTGCTCTGGGTATTCTCTCATTTTCAGGAATCGTTTTATGTCATGATACCATGGTTCACCATCTGGTTCTGTCTCAATTGTATTGCAGTAACCGTGTTGATTCCGAATTTGGATTTCTAGTGGATCGATATGGGTGTTTCCCGGATAAGGGAGCATCGAGGCTAAAGTAGCCAAAGCATCTGCTAGCTCGTTGTGAAACCTGGGAATGTACCTAAACTCGATGGATTTGAATCTTTTGCTCAAATCTTGTACAGATTGTCTGTATGGAATAAGCTTGATGTCTCGAGTCTCCCATTCACCTTGGGCTTGCCGGATAAGCAAGTCAGAATCTCCCATAACCAATAGTTCGTGCACATCCAGATCGAGGGCCATTTTCAAACCCATGATACATGCTTCGTATTTTGCCGTATTATTGGTACAGAAGAACCGAAGTCGGGCTGTTGCAGGGTAATACTGTCCAATAGGTGAGATGAGGATTGCCCCGATCCCAACTCCTTTGATATTGACAGCTCCATCAAAATACATTTTCCATAGAGGGTTGTCGTCTGGAACTACTTCCTCTATTGAGTTGACCTCTTCGTCTGGGAAGTATGTGGTAAGTGGCTTGTACTCATCATCAACTGGATTCTCTGCCAAATGATCGGCCAAAGCCTGTGCTTTCATTGCAGTGCGAGTGACATAGACGATGTCGAACTCTGTAAGTAGGATTTGCCATTTTGCGAGCCTGCCGGTGGGCATTGGCTTTTGGAAAATATACTTCAGAGGATCCATTCTGGATATGAGGTAAGTAGTATAGGCCAAGAGATAATGTCTCAACTTCTGAGCGACCCAAGTCAAAGCACAACATGTCCTTTCTAAAAGGGTATACTTAACCTCATAATTTGTGAACTTCTTGCTCAAATAATATATTGCTTGTTCCTTTTTGCATGTCGCATCATGTTGCCCCAGAACGCATCCAAAAGAATTATCCATCACCGATAGATATAAAAACAAAGGTCTACCAGGTTCAGGTGGGACCAGTACAGGGGGTTTTGATAGATAATCTTTGATCCTGTCAAAAGCATTTTGGCAATCGTCTGTCCACTTGATTGCAGCATTCTTTTTCAGCAACTTAAAGATGGGCTCGCACGTGGTTGTGAGCTGAGCGATGAACCTACTGATGTAGTTCAACCTTCCGAGCAAACTCATGACCTCCTTTTTGTTCTTCGGGGGTGGCAGATCTCGAATGGACTTTATCTTAGATGGATCCAATTCGATGCCTCTCCGACTGACTATAAAACCGAGGAGTTTCCCAGATGGAACCCCAAACGCACATTTGGCTGGATTGAGCTTAAGGTCATACCTTCGAAGCCGTTTGAAGAACTTTTCCAAATCATTCACGTGGTCAGCCTGTGTCTTTGATTTTATGATGACATCATCGACATATACTTCAATCTCTTTGTGCATCATGTCGTGAAAAATGGTGGTCATGGCCCTCATGTAAGTTGCCCCTGCATTCTTTAAACCGAATGGCATGACCCTGTAACAATAGGTACCCCATGGAGTGGTGAAAGCGGTCTTTTCTGCATCACCCTCATCCATTAGAATCTGGTGGTACCCAGCATAGCAATCCACGAACGACTGTATCTCATGCTTTGCGCAATTATCTACAAGAATATGGATGTTCGGCAAAGGAAAATTATCCTTCGGGCTTGCTTTGTTCAGGTCTCTGTAGTCAACACAGACTCTAGTTTTTCCATCTTTCTTTGGCACGGGCACAACATTTGCCACCCAGGTGGTGTATCGTACAGCTCTGACAACATTGGCGCTCAACTGCTTCATTATTTCCTCTTTGATTTTATCACTCATGTCCGTTTTAAATTTTCGCTGCTTCTGTTGGACTGGTGGAAAATCAGGATACGTGGGAAGTTTATGAACCACTAAATCGACGCTTAAACCAGGCATATCATCATAAGACCAGGCAAACACATCTCTATACTCAAATAAAAGTTGAATCAAGGCATCTTTGGTTTTTTGTTCAGTGTGAATGCTTATCTTTGTTTCTCTAACTTCTTCATGACCTCCGATATTGATTGGCTCAGTTTCATTGAGGTTGGGCCTAGGCTTGTTTTCAAATTGTTCCAACTCTCTTTTTATTTCATCAAAGACCTTATCTTCATCATATTCGACCTCTTGATGCATTATTTCGAATTTAGACAGCCTTTTGAGATCTGGGCGTGAATTCCGCATGCATGTCATGTTATTAAAGCCGGCATTAACAACACTGAAATGGAAATAAAAATGGCAGGAATTAGGAAAAGGAAAATATACAAAATTTAACACGAAACTGAACTGCATTTCATTGAATTCGAAAGGATAGGAGGGTTAACATCAAAATAAAACAATCATACTAAGATATTCGGATTACAACCCTGGAAGTAACCCAAAGTACAAAAGAAAGAAGCTGCAAAAGTCAACTACCAAAACTCCTTCCTTATGGGGAGAGGAGTTGCTTCCCAGTTATTGAGCATGGTTTCTGGGCCAATTAGTTGCATATCGGCACGACTAGTGCCTTCTCCCGCATGGATCATGTTCACTTCAAAAAACATCTACCTGAGGTCTTGGCAAATTTCATCAATGTTTGCATGCGCCTCGGAATTTTCACCATATTTGAATCGTGGCTTGACAAAAGTGTGGAAAATGTGAGGGATAGGTTGCTGCAAGACCCACCCTTGCTTCTTGCAGTGCTTGGCTTTGTCTTTGTCTGCTTGTGTTGGCCTGAAGCCTAAACCAAAAGTACCCCTGTTACTGAACGGAGAAATGGGTTCTGAAATTCCTTGCAATGATGCCCCCAAACCTTTTCCTGGCTCATAACCTTGTCTCATCATAAGTGCAGCCACCATTACAGATGTGGCAGAGAGACGCGGATGTAGAATGGGTTTTCCTTCCTCAACATGGTCCACAACAACCACTTCGAAAGCCTGATAGACAATGGACTCACATCCTTCCTTGGCCTCAATACATGGGATTAACGGGTCTTTATAAATGGATGACTCGTCTTCTCCGTGAACAATAATTTCTTGCATGTTGTGCTCGAATTTGAGCATCTGATGCAAAGTGGATGGCACAGCTCGGGCTGTATGGATCCATGGCCTTCCAAGAAGCAAGTTATAAGAAGTTTTCATGTCCAATACTTGGAAGACAATTTCAAAATCAACAGGCCCAATCGTCATGGTCAGGTCGATCTCCCCAATGGTATCCCTCGCTGAGCCATCAAAAGCCCGGATGAGAACATTGCTGGGTCGGATCCTGTCTGTATTGATCTTCATTCTTTTCAAGGTAGAAAGGGGGCATACATCTACACTCGAGCCTCCATCAACCATGACTCGCTTCACATAATGCCCCTCGCATTTGACAGTCAAGTGCAAAGCCCTATTGTGACCGGCTCCCTCCTCAGGAAGTTCATCATCAGTAAAGGAAATTCTGTTCACCTCAAAAAATCTATTGGCCATCTTCTCTAATTGATTCACAGTGGTATTTTATGAGACATGTGCCTCGTTCAGGATTTCGATTAGTACACGGGCATGCTCTCCTGAGTGTATAAGCAGAGATAACAGAGAGATTTGGGCAGGAGTCTTTCTCAGCTGGTCAATGATTGAGTAATCGTGAACTTTCATCTTTTTCAAAAACTCCTCCGCCTCTTCTTCAGTGACCGGTTTCTTTATTGGCATTTGGCCTTCTCTGATTTGCTTAGCCTTCCTCAACTCTTCTGGAGAGTAACACCTTCCTGATCGAGTCAAACCTCCAATTTCCCCCACTTCTTCTATGATTTCCTTACCTTTGTAGGTTACTACAGTTTTGTTGTAGTTCCAAGGGATGGTTTTCGTATTTGTTATACGGGGTTGTGTGGCAGGCTTGATTATGATTGGCTCTATTATACTCGTCGTACCGCCCTGATTCTCCTTTGTGATGGGGTGACCTCCAAGGACGTATAACTTTGGGCTTTGAGCATTGGAGCGAACCTCCAACCTCGAGATTTTTGGAACATATAAAATTGCCCCTTCTGAGCCCTGAGCACCTTTCACAATCAACGGTGCATCTAGGCTTGGATTTACTTCCAGTTTGGTTCCCTCTTGAATTGTTACCACTGTCATTTCTGCTCGACCAACCGGCTTGTATTCATGATCTCGGCCAATCATTCCCACAAAATGAACATCATTGTGTACTGGTAACGGGTTATTGGTCACATTAGGAGGGTCCTCACCATTCGTGACTACAATCAATTTTTCAACAATGAGTCTTTCTACGGCTCTTTTCAAGGTCCAACAATCATCAGTGCTATGCCCCGGAGCACCTGAATGATATTCACATCTAGCGTTTGCTTGAAATCCATGTGAATCGGGATGCATATGGTGGGGAGCGATGGGTCCAATCACTCCTATCTGCTTCAACTTTTGGAACAGACTAGAGTATGATTCCGCCAATGGAGTAAATTTTTCCACTGGCCTCTGCTCTCGGCCATAATCCTGCCTAGGACGAGCGTTGTAGGGTGCCCGAAAATTTTGCTGCTGAGGTCGGGGTAATCTTGGAGCTGGTGCCCGTACCTGTTGATTAGGAGGACGAGCATATGATTGAGCATTAAACACTGTGTATTGTGGCGGTCCCAAAGAGTACTGAGGAATTGGCGGGGGATAGTAATGTTGAGGGTAGATGGAGTGCCCCTGCTGAGCTTGCACATAAGGGTGCGATGCCCCTCTTTGAACTTCCCTGGATCCCGAAGTCATCATGGACCCTTCATCTCTTTTCTTTCTATTTGCCAAACTTCCCGACCCATTTTGGATAGCCTGGGTGGTGGCTTTGAGAGCAGCTTGACTTACAATTCTGCCAGTCTTGAGGCCATTTTCGACCATTTCTCCTATTTTGATCGCTTCTGCAAAAGGTCTACCCATTGCGGACATCATGTTCTGAAAGTAATCAGGCTCTTGGGCCTCCAGAAAAACAGTAATCAACTCGTGGTTATCCATGGGTGGCTTGACTCTAGCTGCTTGCTCCCTCCACTTGATTGCGTACTCCCTAAAGCTTTCAGTCGGCTTTTTCTTCATATTGGACAGGGAATTGCGATCCGGTGCAATATCTATGTTGTATTGAAATTGTTTGACGAAGGCTTGGGCCATGTCATCCCAGACATGCCAGTGAGAGATATCTTGGTCAATGAACCATTCAGAGGCTACTCCCACAAGACTTTCTCCAAAATAAGCCATCAGCAATTCTTCTTTTCCACCTGCACCCCTCAGTTGGTTGCAGTACCTTTTCAAATGGGCAATAGGGTCGCCGTGCCCATCATATTTCTCGAATTTTGGGGTCTTGAACCCTGGTGGCAAATGGATGTGAGGGAACATGCATAAATCACTGAACGAAACACTTTTGTGACCCCCTAGTCCTTGCATGTTCTTTATGTTCTGTTCAAGACTTTTCATTTTCCTGGCCATCTCATCCGACTCAACCGTCTTGGCAGGCTTTTCATTTTCCACTGGTGACTCGTACTGAGGAGTCTGATTATATGGAGCCGAAACCCCGAAAGCCATGTTTGGAGAGTAGTATTGGCCATCATAAGCGTGAGATGGTGGCTCGTTGATTGGCCTCGTCACAGGATGTGGAGGCGGGATTGTGTATGCCGGTGCGCCAGACACGACTAGAGGAGTGTTCCTGACCGGTGCGACTGGAGGTCGCACATTAGAGGTACCGGGAGCAACGTGGAGGCTGTAGTTTGGCACATACCCTGGTGGTAGGATGTGGTCGCTCGTTGCATGAGGCGGTGGTTGAGTGACCAGGGGTACGGTGGAAGTTCCCTCTGAGGGACCACGGGGTGGAGGCTGACCAGACACCCAAGCTTGATACACATCAGACAATTGTTGTCTCAATTTTCTTATTTCCTCTGACTCTTGTTCAACTGATTGACCTTGTGGATCGTCACTGATCAACTCGATCTCATCATCGTTGGCCATTACTACCGCTCCCTTAGATCTAGTGAAGTAATGGTGTGTTGCCAGTTTCACCACAAACCAACCACCCTAAGCTTACTAGATAAGAGACCACAAACGTGTTAGGGTTAAGCATTTTATAGATATGAATCACATAATGTGCCATGCTCCTATCATTGTCAATATTTCTAACATGCTTTTGGAGGCTTCATGTTTCATTCCGGCTTATGAGGTAGCTTCTTATTGACGCTTTTTTTTTTTTTTTTTAATATTTT
This sequence comes from Nicotiana tomentosiformis, assembly GCF_000390325.3. Taxonomy (NCBI): domain Eukaryota; kingdom Viridiplantae; phylum Streptophyta; class Magnoliopsida; order Solanales; family Solanaceae; genus Nicotiana; species Nicotiana tomentosiformis. The sequence continues at coordinate 89,821,015 of NC_090814.1, forward strand.
TTATTTTATTTTTTTTATTTATTTATTATTTTTTTTTATTTATTTATTTTTTTATTACTCACGCCTCATTTTGATCCATCATCTTAGAATCATTGAAAAAATATTTTGATCGAACCTTTTGTGGGTTGCCTACGTATCATGTCGCCGCATGAATCAGATCATTACGTAGTTCAGGACAGACAAAATAACAATTATATATATATATATATATATATATATATATATATAATTTTTTATTATTATTATTTTTTTTTTCAAAATGACTCTAAAGACATAAATATGACTGAAAATGCGACAAATATAAAATTAAAAATACGACGAATGCAAAAAAAAAAAAAAAAAAAAAAAAAATGAAACTAATAACTAAGTGACTGCACTAAAACTTTAATCTTCATTGGCATTCTTTCTTAAACTGATATCATCAATGATCTGCATCCCTTGGCCTCCACTCTCCCCCAACATCTCGTACAAATTCTGAAACACTCCCGGCAATTGTGGAACGAGGGCACGTGCCTGTTGACCAACTTGCTCATTGTTTAGATGACGATGATCATCGTGGATATATGCTGCTTTTTCTGCCAATTGAAGTACTTGCTCTCTCGCTTGCCCCATATTCATGTGACAATTCTGCAACCATATCTGGGTAGTGTTGAGGGTGTTACCCATATCAGTCTCGCGTCCCTCGTATTCTTCAATCCGGCGATTTAGCACAGCTCTCTCAATCATCCACTGACGCCGCTCAACCTCAAAATCTGTATGTTGACGACTTTTCGTTTCTTCCAATTGTGCAAAAAACTGACCCTTTGAACGTATCGAATGGGCCCTTTCCCTTGCAAACTGCTCTCTCTGTTTATCAAACTCTAATTGCTGTTGGTGCGCATCCTCTTCAATGATACTCAAGTCTTCTTGCAGCTTACGCATTTCAGCATTTTTATTTGCCTCAACTCTTCTAACTAAACCAATAGTGCTTGCCAATTCTTCTTCTAAGCGGGCCGCCTCATTTTTAGCATGCTTTAGATCTTTATCCATGCCCTGTAAGGCCGATTGATAATCTTTCTCAATATTTAAACGAATCTGAGCGACTCCGGCCTGCATTTGGGCTTGTTGTTTAGATATGGTCATCCGGGAATGCTCCAATTCCTCTTTTAACCTTTCTATAGCTCTTTGATCGTTTCTCCTCCTGTTGGATCCTTCAATCCTATCTCTAAGAAACGAAGGGTTATGAAACCAGGTAATATATTCAGGGATCACCTCTCCACGATCGCGGTCTTCTACCATATCATTCAACTCCGAGACTTTACTTGCATACCAAATTTTCATAATTTCTTCTTCGTCATGAGGTTGATCTTTACCAAAATCATAACAGAACTTGCTCATATCTCGTGTTGGTGGCACCTCCTGTAGTCGTGCAAATTGGCGCATTACCCGAAGTGGAGCATAAGACTGAACACCATCCAATCCTATGAGTACCAAATAAGAGTGGTATGCAGACTCACAAATGACCTCTTTGGAGGAGAACCAATCGTAGTTCCAAGTGATCCGTTTGGCAGACAGAGTAAGAAGTAGTTCTTTCCAGGCGCCAATCCCCTCTGGTAAGTCACATTTATCAATCCTTTTCTGGTGATCGTAAGTATGATTGGGCCATAACTCACTAAAATTAGTGATCGTAGGATGACGATAGAAATGCTCCAAAAACCATATCTGTAACAAAATGTTGCAACCATCGAAGTTTCGCGCGCCCATTTTACATCTAGTTAAAGCACGAAAAATGCAAGAAAGAATCATAGGAACCAAAGTATAATCACTCCCTTCTGAGGTCAGAGCCTCAACTATACCTGCCAAACGGATGTCAATGCGTCCCTCTCTTTCCGGGAAAACTACACGCCCCAAAAAAGTGACCATAAATGCAAACCTTCTATGTATCTTCCACGTTTCCTTATCTTCCTTTGATTTTAATTTTCCCACATTCCTTTCGAAATTGCATTCTAGGCCATACAACTGAAACAAAAGGCCCAACTTAACCCATTTGCCTCCTAGACCTTCATATTGTCCGTAATTTATGTTCAAAAGCTTCAGAAACCTACCCTCATTCATATTTTTTGGTACTATGGGCCTTTGGCGGCGAAGATTGCGGCCCCACCCCTGGAAATGGGAGATTTCCTCCAAGGTCGGAGTCATTTCGCAGTCGGTAAAACGGAACACATTATTTTTCGGATCCCAATGCGGAATTAAAGCTTCAATCACATCCCTCCTGGGCTTTATCGTAATCATGTGAACCAAATGTCCCAAGTATTTCTTTATCTGGTTCCGCTCATATTCCTTAAAATCTCTCCACCAATCCCACAACAACTGTGGTATCTGATCGACAATCAGAAAATCTGGTATCCCTTCTGATCTGGGCCTCTTTTCAGACCTACCTCTTTCCCCACTCATGGTATGCCTGTCTAACCAGACACAGGGTTAGGATTTGATCAAACATATTATTGACACACAAAAATTCCGATTTCTTGGGTTTTGACTCCATAAAAGAATATAAATCAATAAATAAAAACTCAACTATGGGACTATAAAAAATATTTTCGGATTTAGTAATTTTTTTTTTATTTTTTTATTTTATTTATTTATTTATTTTTTTTTGGATTTTCTAAGGAAAGAATTGTAAATAAGGAAAAGGAAAATATTTTTGATTTTTATTTTATTTATTTTTTTTTTTTGAAAATTGGGGCCGGAACCGATGAGGTTTGCCTACGTATCTCACATCCGGTGAGAATCAGACCCGCGTAGTTCGGTTAAATCGACTATATTTTTTTTCTTCTTTCTTTTTTTTTTAATGAAAATTAATCTTTAAAAACTATATGACTGAACCACATCATTTTTTCTTCGTTCAACCGATATATGCTAAAGTCGGTCGACATGCAAGCCTCCCAAATAATGCAACAAGTAGCACATAACATGACATAATGGTCTCAACAAGGAACTTGTCCTAAAAGACAACTCGGCTCATGAGTCGAGTGCTTCTAAGTCAAATGCACATGATGCAAATAAAGCGTAGCCTACTAGGGATATTCATTTCTTGTGGCTTGTTCTTCTAAGTTTGTAAATCCTAAAGGAGATGGTATCTAGACCTGGCTTACTCAGGCGGACAACCCGAGCCGGGGAGCGTCAAGCATTACCAGTAGTAGAACAGCACTGGCTAGCTAACGGCTCTCCCGCCTAAACATATGTGACTAAATCCTTCACCAGAAGCTGGTAGGCTAACTGGCTTTATCTCAAGACAGAAATTTTGTGATGCTGGTAGGCAAACACAACATAACTAATTATCAGAAGACTCAGAGGGATGCGAGAGAAAAATACAATTTATATGTACAGTTCAACAATATCAAAGCGGTAAAAACTCGACAAGTAACACATTAGACTCAAATAAATCACAATATATACAAAAATTAATAAAGCCAAATAAAGTCAATGTACAAGCTCGAATTCTTGAAAAGGGTCCCCAGCAGAGTCGCCAGAGCTGTCACACCTCCTTTTTACCCCCAAAATGATGAAATGAGTATTATTGATTGTGGATGGTGGGTTAAAGAGTTTTTCCAATTAAAGTGACAAACTTGAATAGGGATTATTTTATTTACAGAGTCGCCACTTGAAATTGATTTTTTTGGGTGTTTCAAGTCACCTTTTGTTTGAATCCCTAGTCAAAGGAAAGATTTGACTCTTTTATTATTGGTCTGCAAAACAAAATCCGGGTAAGGAATTCCGTTGACCGGGGAGAAGGTGTAAGGCATTCCCCGAGTCCCGTGGTTTTAGCACGGTCGCTTCATTGACTACAACTTGGCTTAATTATTAGGCCCAAAACCACACGTAGCACGTCATATTGACCCATTTGACTTAGTGAAATTTCTTACAGCTTTCTTCTCCAAAGCTTTCACAAAAATAAACTAATGATAAAATAATATTTAACTCCATGACACATGCTCAAAACAGAATTACTGCAAATGCAAGTGACATGGACAGAAACTGCAAATAATGAAGTAAATATCTAGAATATGAATTAGCGAATTAAGACGACAAACAAAGGCATGCTAATACAAGATATCAATTAAGCGACAGAACTTTTACTTAAACCAACAGGAGCAAAAATAAAATAAAAAATTAATTAAAGGGGGGAGGAGACCTTATGTGAAGCTTTTCAAATATGTGTATTGATATAAAACTCCAAATGTATACAGCAAAGTGGGACTCCGATTGTCAAACTCGCCCACAGAAAACGGACAGCAACAAAACCTCGGACTGGAGCTTTCGAACCTCAAGTGACTCGAACAACGACTTCAAACAAGGAGCCCGAACTCGCCGGTAGCCTCTGTTTTTGACATAGGAATAGTGGCTGTTTCGGGGTGGTTTAGTGCTGGATTCTTTGGCTGGAAAAATAGCTTTTTTTCTTACTGATTTTCGTCACCCTTTTTTGGCTATTTTTGCAGCGAATATTTGCTGGAAAAGGGCTGTTTTTCAGGTATTTTCGGAGCTATTTTTTGGAGTGATTTTTGGCTATTTTTTTTTTTTCTGTTTTGAACTGATTTTTGCTGGGGTTTTGATGTGGAAACAGAGCTGGTTTATGGACTATTTTCGGATCCGATTTTGAGTGAGAAAAGCAGTGTATTTTCCCCGTTTTTTGGGTGGATTTGGACTGATTTTATGCATGTGGGAGGGGGACAAGCATGGGGGGACAAAAAGTAATGGGCGGACAAAGCATGGGGACAAGAATAATGGGGGGTTTAGACGTGGGGGACAAGGCATGGGGGACAAACAATAATGGGGGGACAAGACATGGGGGACAAAAATAAGGGGGGACAAGACATGGGGGACCGGTATGGTGGGGACACGCGCGGAAAGACGGGAGCGGAAAATATTCAAACACGGTAAAAAATTAAGTGCTCACAGTACTTACATGAAAAATATGCCCGAAATAAAGAATTCAAGGAGGGTGACTTGGTTCTTCTATTCAACTCTCGGTTATGACTGTTTCCGGGAAAGCTCAAGTCAAAATGGAGTGGCCCTTTTAAAGTGGTGCATGTAACTCCGTTTGGTGCTCTTAATTTGAAAAACAAAAATGGTGAAATCTTCAGAGTTAATGGGCACCGAGTAAAGCACTATCTCGGCAAGTTTTATGACAACCACGTGGTGGCCTTGATCACTTTCACATGATGATGGTAACATGCGTCGTGCCGCGACGTTAAATCAGGCGCTTCTTGGAAGGCAACCCATTTTTTTCTTCTTAGATTAGGCATTGTTTTGGACTAACTAGTTGTGAAGTTTGTGTAGGAATTGGTTGTGCAGTGCAGGACTTTGACAGGGAAAAATCTGACTAAGTGTGGGAATTTCGCCGACCGCGCTCAAAATTTCGCGGTCTGCATTAGCATTTCTCGGTGGCATATTTTATTCGTGGACGCCTACTTAAAGAGCCCAAAATATCAACTCTCTGAAGTTGAGTTGAGTTCGCGTCCACGTTCATAATTTGGCGGACCACGGTGACATTCGCGGCCACGCCCAATTTTTCGCGGACCGCGCTCAGGATTTTGCAGCAGCTCTTCGAAAGGTAAAAAACGCGGACCGCGGTAGAATTTCGCGGACCGCGCTAAGGTAAGTCGGTGGGTCCCCATAGGTTTGGTATAAATAGAAAGTCCTTAGGACTTTTACACTTTTCGAACCTCAAACTTTCACCAAATTAGAGCATTGTTCATCTTCCTCTTCTTTGACTGTCAATCTCATTTCATATCAATCAAGAATCCATTTTCCTCTATAATTTCACAACTGGTATGCTCAAATCTTTGCATTGATTTTATCTTTTTCTTTTCTTTTCTTCTAGTTTTAATTTTTCTTTTTAGTTAGGGTTTAATACATGCCACAATCTCAAAATCATGCTTAATTGATGCTTAAATTCATATGGGTAATTGTTTTACATGCCTAATGGGGGATAGGGTTATTAACTATGCATGTTAATTGCATTAATTTTTGCACTTAGTGAAAACTCTAGGTTTCAAATGTGCCAGTGCCCATTTTGTTTGAACTTCACAGACCGCGGTCCATTTTACGCAGTCCACGTTCTTTAATTTGTGAGAGCTGAGTATGGTTGCATGTTCGCGAACGTGGTGATTTTTTCGCGGTCCGCATTTGAACTTATGTGGCCGCGTCCAAAATTCGCGGTCCACGCTCATAAGTTTCAGAGAGTTTGGCAATTACTTCCGCGACCACGTCCCAAATTTCGCGGTCCACAGAAGACCATAATCAGAGAGTTGGTAGTCTGAGTCCAACCTCCTCGCGGCCACATCCATATTTACGCGGTTCGCAATGGCTCTTCCGCGGCCGCGCCCATTTTTCTGCGATCCGCGATGCACTATTTTGGGAAGCATTATTTCATTTCATCTACATTTCTTTAAGGATTCATTGAACCACAATACTAATGATCTTTCACTAATTGTGTGTGCAGATAATGGTGCGATATCGTGGTGGTCCCGACAAATCAAAAAGGAGGGGAGAATCCTCTCGAGGCCGAGGCAAAGGGAAGCAGACTGCACCCTTAGCACCTCAGAAGATTATTAGCAAAAAGGCCCACCTGTGAGACCTCAGGCTGACTCCTCGGACACTAGTGAATACCTCCCTTCCAGGGCGATTTTTGAGGGAGAATCTGCACAACAACCCGAGGCTCAATCTCAACCTTTCCGTCTCGTCAATCAACCCACCTCCTCATCTGAGTCGTCTAATGGCTCAGAAGGAGGTAGTGAGACTTCAACACCATCTCCCCCACCTGCTGCAACTCCGGCCTTAATAGTTGCTCCTATTGATATTGATGATGAAGAAGAGGTTCCGGATGATAAGAAATGAGGTGATACCCATGGGGGGGGGGGGCTGATTAGATCATGGAAGCTGGTAGTGTGGCAAGATAGGTTCGTGAGTGAGAAGGCCTACCACAAATTCCGGGAATGGTGGCCACAAAGTCGCTCACCCTTGAGTGACATTTCATAGAAAGAAACCCTCTCCCTCATAACCCAAATGTGAGGAGATAATTTGATGAAAGAGTGGGGTGGAAATTCTTCACTAGCAAGTTGCCGGAAGCAAATGAGTACCTAGTCAAGGAATTCTACGCCAATATTGCCCACATTACCTATGTGACTAAGGTACGAAATAAGAAGATCCGGTTCGATGGCAAAACTTTGAATACATATGCCGGGTTTGATGATGTGGACGCTGCTCTATACATACAGAAGTTGGCATTATATGAAGCAGCTCGTCCATGGGTAGCAGAGGTGATAGCCATACCAGGGACAACACCGGCCTGGCTTACACCGGGAGTCTCAATTTCCAGAAACAACCTTAGCTTTGAAGCCAAAGGATGGTGCACCTTCGTCTGCAGCCGCCTTGATCTGTTCCAGCATGACAATGACATTCCACTCTCCCGGGCGATCCTCATAGCGTCCATCATGTCGGGGTACCCAATAAGTGTGGGGAACCTCATGGCCCAGAACATATCTAAGGCAACCAGGAAGGATGAAAGGTCCTACCCTTATCCCAATTTCATCACTATGCACCTAGAGGAACATGGGGTTGAGGGGAGACACTTTGACACGAAGGTGAAGCTAAAAAGGCCCTTCTCTTGGTATAGCCTTCAGGGAGCAGACAACCTGAAGTCCAAAGGCAAAGCCACTACCTCCATTGGCCAGTCTGAAGAGCCAAGGGTAGTGGCCACTGGTTCCGAGCCTTCCACAGCGGAGGGTTCTTCGGCTGCTATGCCACCTCCCTCATCCGGTCCATTTGTCACAGCCCCATTATCTGTGCCCTCATCTTCCGCATATCCTCAGACTTCACTGCAAGTCTCTCAGACGCTATCCAACATCAACAACTAGTTGCAGGCAGCTACATCAAAGCTTTCTGTCTTATCCAGTGCAGTCGCAACACAGACAGCCCCAGCACAACTTCAGGTACCTCCATCAGTGGAAGATTCATTGAAGGAGCTTCTGGACAACCAGAAGAAGCTCCTGGAGAACCAAAAGAAAATCCCGGAGACATTAGATACTCATGGGAAGGTGATCAAGGAGCTGTGCAAGCAGGTCAAAAAGATGAAGAAGACTCAAGCTTCAAAAGAGTCAGTGGAGCTGCTGAAGAAGGAGGTAGAGAAGTTCACTTCTACCGGAGATATTTCACTGGACTTGCTTGTGGAGGAGACTGCCCCTGCAGCACAGACATCACAGGCATCAGAGCAGGAGGCTGACAGAGAGCCAGTGAGAGGATTTGTGGTGCCCCAGTCAGAGGACCTGGATATACAATTGGAGGACCCGGAAGGAGTTGATGATCCTATGCAGTCCGAGGTCCCCACTAGTGAGCATGACTCCATGTAGACAGAGATCACATAGGGAGTTTTCTTTACTCTCTATCCCTTCCCTAATCTTATTTTTGCTTTTAGCATTGAGGACAATGCTATCTTTTATTTGGGGTGGTGGTCTAATTTTTGATTTGATGACTGGCATGTAATAATTATGATACTATTTTCCTTTATTTTTACTTATCGTTATTTTTTCAATTTCCTTATTTTTCACTTTTGGTATGTATATAACTTTACCATTCCATGTATATATTCATCTCCATTTTGTATATATTCAGTTCACTCCATTATTGTACATATTCATTTTACTTTCCGTAGTTTACTTTATAAATTTTGTATTTTTCCTTAATAGCTTAGCTTCTTATTTCCTTTAGTAGCTTCTTTTTGAGTTTTTAGCTTCTTTTCATATTTTTGCGTGATCAATAAGCCTTTGGTTTTCTTAATTCCGCGGTTCTTTTCAAAGGTGGATATTGTGTGAACCGAGTAGCTCTTCCCAACGATGGATGACGTGACAACCTTCTTAAGGGATTGAGTCTATTTTTCTTTTTGCTCTGGTATGTAGTAGTAATGAATAAAAGTGTCTCAAGCAGGCTTCACTTGGTACTAACACATTTACCTTCGACCTCATGGTTAGAAACAAGTTGATTGACAAAGAATAGCTCTAGTTGTGACCTTTAGACTCTTAAGTTGACTAAAACTATCATCAAGTGGTTTCTTTGAGCCATCTGTGATTTTCAATCTTATCTAGGGTTGTTGTGGGCCCTCAACTCTGTTCTCTTTAACAATCCATTAGCTTGAGAAAGAGGTGAGGTATTGAATTGCAAGTCCAAGTCCCATGCCAATAAGTCTAGAACTTGCCCTGAATGTTTGTCTAGGCGAAATTCTAAGTGTAGCTCGACATGAGAAGTGATTGTAGGCTCTCCTTGGTCCCATTTGAACTGTGAAAGCTTCCGTAGCCTACCAATATGATATCCCTAGTCAACCCCTTTGAGCCTAAGTCTTTTTCATTCAATAGCCACATTACAAGACTTCATCCATTTTATAATGACCCTCTCTTGGCACCCAATCTTTCCTTTGCATTCATGATGAGCAATTAGCAAAAACATAAGTTTGGGGGGGAGACGAGGAATTTCAAAGTGATGAAAGGTACAAAGAACAAAAAGAATTGATGAAAAAGAAAGCCAAAGAAAAGGATGAAGAGTTAAAAAGAAATATGTCAAAAAGAAAGAAAATGTTGAAGGGATTCAAAGAAAACAATGTTAAAAGCATGGAATGATGAGAAAAGGAGAAAAATGATTGTCATGAATAAGAAAGAGTGACAATGTGTCTCTCTAGTTCCCCCGAGGAAGAAGAAATTGACTTAAAGAGTCAAGAAAGTATGAACCGAATGAGAAAATGGAGTGCTTAAGGAAAGATGAAACCATCATAGTTCATTATGTCCTACCTTGATCCAAAAATACTTCATTATATCCCGCTAAAGCCCTATATGATTTCAAGTTGAGTGAGCTTACATTAGTGGTGATTTACATAAGGGGCAAGCTTATGGTACTTAGAGCCGGACTTGTGGCATTCTTTTGAGAGTGATGAGCGCACTTCTTTACAATTCTTGTGTTTGAGTGTAACATTCTATAAAGTGAGATTAGCTCATGGAGAGTACAGTTGAGGATTTTGGGATCCACAATGACCTACGTGAGAGAGCGAGCTTCCTTGATGAATTGAGTCAACTCATGATGCTTTTGTGTCACATTAGAACTATGGAACTCAAAAAGTCATAGCATGATGTTGTTGATAATTCATTTGTGTTGAGGGTAATTATTAGTCCCAATTGATGCTTGATGAAGCCGTCTTAGGACAACTGAAATTTTCATTTATTTTTCTTTTGGAGGTGGGAATTACCTTGTTTGCTTGAGGACAAGCAAAAGCTTAAGTTTGGGGGAGTTGATAAGTTGGGATTTTAGCCTATTATTTGCTCTCTTTTACTTAGGTTTTGGGCAAAAAATGCGTGAAGGTATTCCCGGAAACTAGCTTAATGTGTTTGCTTGGAGGGTTTTGTTCGAAATGAGCCAAAAAAGCCATAACCAACTCATAAAGGAGTCAAACTTGAACAAAACCAAGTCTGGACCAATACTGTGGAACGCGGACCGTGATAGAAAAGGGCTGCCGCGAAATTATCATCGTTGAGGCGGCCATTATTCCGCGGACAGCGAAATAGAGATTCAGATAGGCTGTTTTGAGCACTAAAATTGAGCGCTGAGAGCGGCAAAAAGATGCGACCGCGAAGTGACTGGCGCGGCCGCGGTAGGAATTTAGCGGACATCGTTTATCGAGGTTCAGAGACTTTGCAAGATGGGCATAAATGAAGAAGGCGGTCCGCGTCCAAATTATGCGGCCGCGAAGGAATCTCACGCGGACGCGGTGAACATTACGCGGTCCGCAAAACGAAGATCTACCCAGGCCCAGATATGAAGAAACGCGGACCGCGCTCACTATTACACGGCCGCGAAAGCCCAAGCTCGGACGCGGTCAGAATTACGCGACCGCGAAACCTCTGCAGGGGCATTTTTGTTCGAAATTTTAAGCCTAGTATAAATAGATTCTTTTATCAATTTTAGGTTAAGTTTTGTTTAGTAGAGCACGTGAACAACTGGTTTTTCCTTTTTTGGGCAATTTTAGAGTAGGTTTATCTTCAAACTTTAGATTTTCATCTGGTATTTTAATATTATGGCTTATATTTCATCTTTATCTTTGATTTCTGCTATTATTATGAGTAGCTAGACCCCATAGCTAGGGTTGTGACCCAACCCTAGTGTGAGTATTTAATGGGTCTTGAGTTTTAGGGCTTAATTATTTATGGGTTAGTGATATTTAGCCTAATTCATGCTAAAATTATAGAATTAGTAGTTGCAAACACTGACTCATGCCTTTATGACTTAGGCTCTTCTTGAGAAAGAGGGACTAAGTCTAGGAAAATTAGGCTAACAAGGAATTGGGGTGAACTCAAGAGATCGATAGCTCCAATTAAAATGTTAAACCTAGGGATAGTAATACCCGACTTGAGCCAATTTCATTTGTATTGTATGAACACTCATTTGGGCTTGAGAAAGCCAAATCGGGCAAAGTCACTCAAACTACCGAGAGGTATAGAGTGAGCACTTATGTGTGATGGTTATATCAGGACCCCAATCATAACAAGCTTATCCTAGATTCTTGATACTCATTAGATACTCACCTAGGCGGAAGTCACTTCCCTAGTGCCTTTTAACACTTGAAAACTTTAAACAAAAATATTGTACTTAGCTTACACTTAGCATACAATAGTATAAAATTAGAATAGAATCAATCGCAACAATGTTTGGAAGTGCAATTAGGAACAACACGCACATCTAGATTAGTTAGATAACCAACTCCAAGCCAAATTAACTCCCTGTGGAAATCGATCCCGACCTCGTTGGGTAAAACTGCATCGACCATCCTCGCTACTCTATAGTGGTGTAGGTTTGGCCTCGATCAGCCACCTCTAGCGGGATACCTGTCATATCCGCGTGCAACCATGCAAAACAATCAACGTTAGTCCTTTCCCCAAGTGGAACTTCCTTTCTAGAAACATTAAGAACAATGCCACCTATTCGAGTTCTTCCGCCGTGGACTTGGTCGCGCCCCATTCTTTCGGTACCTGGAAATATCTTGGTACCTGGTGGGATTCCAATGGCTTCTCCCCTTTGTCGGCTTCATTTGGTTCGGGAGCAGGCGTCGATTCTTGTAATTGCTACGCTGCGTGTTCTTTTCCTTTACTATAGGAAACTGAGACCACGTTCATCTCCCTTGGCGCCGGTTTATCTCCTCTTATTTGTTTGATTCCCTCTAGGGTTAGGAGTTTCAGCAATTGGTGATATGTTGACGGTACTGCCTTTATCTCGTGTATCCATGGTCTGCCAAGAATTATGTTGTAGCACATGTCGCCATCTACTACTTCAAATAAGGTAGTCTTCATGACCCCTTAGACGTTCGTGGGCAGCAATATCTCCCCTCGGGTTGTCACACTTGCTAAGTTGAACCTGACGAGCAGTTTTGTTGCCGGAATGATGCTTTCGGCTAGCTTGGTTTGTTCCAACACTCTCCATTGAATGATATTGGCTGAACTTCCTGGTCAACCAAAACACGTTTAATCTTGAAATCTAAAACATTAAGAGAAATTACCAGGGCATCATTGTGCGACAGTAGAAGTCTATCGGCGTCCACTTCTGTGAAGGTGATGTCGTCCTCGACGACTTTTCAGAGTCTCTTGCTATGAGTCACTGATACCTTTATCTTTTTTGCTGCCAAAAAGGTTACACCATTGATCTCGTTCCCCTAAAACATTATGTTGATGGTTAGCCAGGGAGGGTCTTTACCTATCTTCGAGGTCTCTGCGTTGTCCCGGCTGCAGTCATAATTGTTCTTAATTTGGTTGCTTAAGAACTCTCTGAAATGGCCATTTTTCAACAACGTTGCCACCTCCCTGCACAGATATCGGCAGTCCACAGTTCGGTGACCAATAGTCCCATGATACTCGCACTATAGATTAGGATCCCATTGGTTGGGTTCACATCTCATCGGCCTTGGGGATCGCGTTTCCTTGATGTTCCTCATTGTCGATACTAGTTCCATTATGATGACATTGAAATTGTACTCGAATAGCCTAGGATAGGTGGAATCCCGGGAACCCGACACCTCCTTGTCTTGCAATGACATGTTATTCCAACCGCGGTCAGTTCTTCTATCGAAAGCTAACCTATCAGCCGACCGGAACCCTCTACTGTGTCTGTCGGCCCTTTCGTAGGGCAAAAACTGGCCCTTAGAAGATAGTCGATTTGTATCAAAATAATCCTTCAATTTATCCCTGTTCTTTTCTCGATCCCGTCCCTTAGTTGACACCAGGAACCTGAGCTGATCATCTTCTATTATTATCTTTGATTCGTAAAGGTTATGGACATCCGCTCTTGTAGTTACCTGGAATTCAAGAAGGCTTTCTTTCAGTTTCCGGGAGGCGTCGGAGAACCTCGGGTTCAACCTTGTAGTAAATGCCTTAACCTGCCCATTCATCTGGCACGGCCAGCAGCAACATCCTTTCTTTCTGAAACCTGGTCATGAACTCGCGTAGTAACTCAGAATCTCCTTGCGAAATTCTAAATATGGCCGCCTTCTGGTCCTGGACCTTCCTGGCCCCGGCATGGGCCTTGATAAAAGAGTCTGCGAGCATCTCAAAGGAATCTATTGAGTGTTCGGGTAAAAGTGAGTACCATGTAAGGGCCCCTTTCGTGAGGGTTTCTCCGAACTTCTTCAGCAGGACCGACTTAATCTCATGTTGAGCCAAGTCATTTCCTTTCACCATCGTTGTGTAGGTGGTGATGTGCTCTTGTGGGTCTGATGTACCATCATATTCCATTATATCTAGCATTGGACCACTTCGTAATCAACTCTGGTGTTATGCTCGGTTGGAACGACAATTGGGTATATTTCTTCGAGTCCGGGCCCTTCAGCACTGGTGGTGCGCCTAGAATTTGGTCTATTCGAGCGTTTATTTCTCCAATACACTGCATGAGCTCGGTTTTGAGGGGATTGTTACTGTTGTTGTTACCAAATCCATTGTTGATCCCCACAGCCCTGTCGAAGACGACCTCACCCCTCGGGGTGTTGTTATCAACCATTTTCATTGTTTGATTTATGGGGGCACCGGAAGGAACTGGGCCTCTTCTATCCGCGTTGTTGAAAGCACCTGACAACGATTGCCTTAGTTCTGTCATGGCGTGATTTTGCCGTGAGAGATGGCCCATGATGGCATTTTGCTGTTCTCTCAAGATCCTCACCATTTCTGCAACGTGCTCGCTTGTGTCATTATCAGGAGTCACCTCTGGTACGTGTCGGGGATATCGCCAGTCATGAACCGGCGTGGCTACGTTCTCCTCGTTGCAGGTGTCACTGATTGTATCCTAGTGTTTGAGGTAGATTTTCTTGTGCCTCAACGTTGTGTGTGATGTAGACAACATTAGCTGCCATCTTTTACGATTTTTGCTAAGAAATAAAGAATCAAACAGATTAGTAATAGATGCAAGGATTAACACAATTACGCAACTGCCTAAGCCCCACGGTGGGCGCCAATCTGTTTACTTGTAAAATGGTACAGTTGAATTTATAACGTAGTTTATAGATAATCGAGTTGATTTGATCCCAAAATAATAAATAAATTAAATAAAATACAAGACTTAGCGTTGAAATAGAGATAAAATATGAGGCAACTTAGTTCTGGGAGTAAGGCTTCCGAAGGCAGCAATAAGAATGTCGTTAGACAGAAAATAAAGTACTATTATTTATCTTGGAATAATATGTAACATAAGTTTGTCAGAATTTTCGTGTTTTACAATAGTTGTTGAAATCACTATTTACAATTATACCTAGGGAACAAGGTCTTAGGATCAAACCCCTCTTAAATGACAATAATGGGGGTCATTGATGAATATGAAACGACAGGTGATGAATGCTAAAATTCTCTGTAACGGATGTGTCTTTGATACTGAGGAATATTCTTCATTGAATGCCATATGGTGACAAGTATTTGTTTGCCCTCATTGATAATGTTCCCTTCGGGGTCTACCTGATGCCAACCAAAGATGTTGTCCTCGGTCTTGGTTTTCACTCGTTTCATCTTCCGTCTGTCCCCGATTCCATGTGTCATTCTGTCATTTGAGTATTTAATGTGAACCGATTTTGCCCTATACACATATATAAAGCTAATTATATATAATAATATTCGAAACTCATTATATTCCAAACTCACTGACTCGACTGATCTAAATTTGGCATGTAAAGCTTATTAAAGGAGAAAGACTCCCAGTCAGAGGTTTGTTATTCCTAATGTTGGAACATTATTTGATAGGCTAAAGGAATCGCTTCCATCCTATCACACTCCTTAATGGTCACTAGATAATTTGTATTACAAGAATAGGATTACAATGGATGTAAATCGATCAATCTATTTTTATTTTTATGTCAACGCGAACGTTGACTTTTTTCCTTGATAAAAATTCGTATATTTGGAAATAAATAAATAATAATTGCTTAATATACTTTCCGTCTCAATTTACGTGGCACTCTTTTCTTTTAGTCGGTATTTAAAAGAATGATATTTTTTTATATTTAGTAATTATTTATTTTTATTTTTATTTTACCCTTAATGAGGTAGTTTATAATCACGCAAATTTCTATGGTTTGGTTTAGACCAAAGGTTTCAAAAATCTTCCCTTATTTTTAACATTTATGCCTAATCAAACGATGTCACATAAATTGAGACAGAAAGAGTATACATTTATCTTATCATTAGGTAAGTTAAAGTGTCTAACTTACAAATCATGTCAAGTTTAAGGGGCTATCTCGGAAAAATAACAATAAGAATTTATTTGACTCGTTATTTATAGATCGAGACACAAAGAATGTCTTTTGAAGCTCAGCCCCATTTATGGGTCAGTTGCACTTAGATCCTTTTATTTTTTATATTAAGGCCCTTGGACCATGAGGTTTAGAAAATGTCAAATACATCCTTGTATATTACCATGACATTTTTTTTTCTTTTAGACGCTTGTATTTCATTAGAAAAAAAAAAAACTATACTATTAAACAATAATGTTTTTATCCTGACCTTCTAATATCTAAAAGGCAGATAATTGTAACAATACATTTCTTAAAAGGTTTGGACATGAGAGTTTAATGTAATTATGAAGACCAAAATGGTAAGTAGGAAAACTTATCCGATTGGAAGTTGTATGATATTCATCTCCACTTTTTTCGCTTATTGGCAAATGGCAATCTCTCAATTTAGTCTGAATGTCAAAATTTTCCCCGAATTCTGGGAAATCGATGTTTTAACCTTCTGAGTTTTATGACCTCGTCTAAAACAGGTATAAGTCGACTATTTTGTGTTTGTTTTAATGGTGGATGTATTACTTAACTCTAGATAAGTGGTATGTATTCTTACTTTATGTACACACCAAGTGTAGGTAAATATCTGACCTAAGCAATTAATAATTAAAGTAAGATTATATACCATTTAATCCGAGTTAAGTGATAAAATGCATGTGTTTGAAAAATACATATTTTATATTTATTAATTTGATATAAATATGAAGTGAAAACAAGTTTTTACTAACAATATACAACACAGCAATCACACCACTGTGTACATTTTTTGGTAAATCTATTGGACTTTGATCTTGTAGTTTTAAGGGTCATTTGGTATATGGGATAAGGGATAATAATCTCATGATTAGATGCAGAATTATTTTATTTTGTATTTGGTTGAATTTTTGAATCATGGATTAGCAATTCCTGAATTAATTAATCCCACAATTGGGCATTATTTTATTCCATATTCAGGGTGGGATAATAATCCTGAGATTAATTAATTTGGGAATAAATACTAAAATGACAAAGATACCCTTTTCCAAGGCTATTTCCCAAAGTATTTTAAGACTAAAATTGGAAATAAAAGTTTATCCAAACTTATCTAGTATCCACCAAACATATGTTTATATCATATCCCATATATCTCATTTTTAGTTCGATGAACCAAACATCTTTTAATAAAAACATATTCACTAAATAATTTTGTCATTATTTAATCCTCATATTATAATCTCATCATTCAGGTACACAGTGACGGACCAAGGATTTTGTGCAAGCGGGTTCAATCTTAGAAATACATAACTTTAGTCGTAAAATAATAGTTGTCAAGTGGTTCAATTAATATATTTATACAAAATTTACGCAGCTTTAATCCTAATTTATACATATACACAATATTATTTTTTGATGAAGTGGGTTCAGTTGAAACTGAACCCGCTTGCCACCACATGTGTCTGCCACTGCCCGTACAAGGTAAGGGTAAGACTGCGTACACTCTATCCTCCCAGATCTTTTTTTGTGAAATTACACTGGGTTTGTTGTTGTTGTTATTATAATATCATCATTATAATCCCGATATAACTTGTTCCCCTACCAAACAACCTTTTAAAGTTGATGCAAATTTTAATAAAATATTATTCTTAAGCCTTAATATGGTGACAGGTGCATTGTTTTTTATTTTTTTACTTTTATTAACACGGTGACTGGTGAGATTCGATACAATACGTAATGGAGATGTTAGTCAGTTGTCAAGGGAGTACAAAAGAAAGTTATCAGGGAAGTGTGAATTCTTGTTTTATTTCTACGAAAAGGCTGAAACTATACTCCCGAAGCCATTAGCTGTAATAGAGAATGAAAGATTCCCTCTTCCAGTTGGATCAAATTATACAAAAAAGAAAATTCCTTTCGAAAAGCTGTGAGCCTCCACATTGCAATTTGCAATTTAACTATCATTTGAAATTCATATCTTTAAACCAAAACGTTGTCCCTTTCCCAATGTCAGCAGCTCAACTTAGCGAATATATGTTGTACTTGCAATAATGGAAAGGTCGGAAACTTACATTTTAAACTTCTCGTGTCATCTAAAGAAGATGGGTTCTCCAACAAAAAGAAAATAAGACCTCTCTCCCCCAAAAAAAAAAAGATATAAAAGAAAGAAACGTTTTTTCCCATTTAATTAGTCTTGGGTTAAGGGCTCCTTAATCTTTTAAGTTTTTTGAATTAGCTCCATTAATTATGTTGTATATTTCATGTTTGAATGTGTTATGGATATTTTTTATTTTTGGTTTCAATGGATTACTTTAATCCAACTTAACTCTATTAAATTGACCTTGATAAAAATATCAAATAAACTAAGAACGGAAGGATTACGATATGTATTTATAAAACTTTAGAAATGACAATAGTGAACAGGCTAATAAAGAATGAAGCATAGTGTGGAAGAAGAACAATTGACTAGCAGAAACAGACATGGCAATAGTGAAAACGCACTAGCTAGCTAGGAGGATCCCATACTAAGTGCAAATTAGTGAAAGGTCAAATAGTTATTTAAAGTCCGAAAAGAAATGGGAGGAATATGTATGCTAATTGGGTTGTAAAGTATGTGTGAAAAGGTAAAAAGAATTTCAACCAAAATTAGCTCCAATAAACTAAAGGGAAACAAAGTGGGATCAGTATATGCCGACTTTTAAGTTTTAAGTGATGATAGCTAGCTTACTAGCAGGCCAGCTTATACTATTTCTTATATTAGGTCGTCTACAAGACATAAATTTAAAGGAATGGTGCAATTTGGTTGGCTGGTGGAAGTGTATATTTAAAACCTTAAATTCCCACATTTGGAAAAAAATGAAATGTAAAGAGAAAGCTCGATAGGAACACTTTTAAACATGCATGTTGGGTTCATTCATCATTGCTTTTGAGTTTAGATTCATCCCAAAAAAGTACCACCTAGTTTGCCTTTAATCCCTTCTTGTCACACCACTTGGGCATTACAACATCTTTTTAACATAGCAACGGTTCCAATGAATTCAATTGAACTTATTATTATTTGTTCAGATTATGTATATATATTATATATCTTAAATTTAAATATATAATACAATCATACTCATTCAACAATAACAATAACAATCCAGTATAATCTCATTAGTGGGGTCTGGGGAGGGTAGTTTGTACGCATACCTTACCCCTACCCTAGGATAGAGATGCTGTTTCCGATAGATCCCCGACTCCTTCCCTCCAAAAACTCTCCACCTTACTCTTGGGATGACTCGAACTCACAATCATACTCATTCAAATTTCACTAAATCCCGAATTCACCTATATTTTGACAAATAGCCCGCCCTTCCCTTTCCCCGCAGAAAGATAAAAGACTAGAGAATAAATCATTTAATCATCTTTCGATCAGAAAAAGAGAAAGAAAGACCGGTTACATAAAGAAAAAGTTGACAAAAAATGCCAGCCTCTGTATGGAAAGATAAAAGCTAATAAATTTGCAAAGTCAAGATCAACGAGAATATCTGCCTGTGTGAGCACAAATTGGGTATTTCCGGCCAATATTAGGAGTCAGAGTTTAAGACTGACAAAAGCATCAGCCTAGCTAGTTTATTTGTGGTTTTACTTCTTTAAATCTGTATTAAATTTGACATGTGTGTACAGGTATATCATATATTTTCTTATATCAACTTTTTCTCTTCATTTCATTAAACTAGACAAAATTACTCCCTTATTTTCTTGTCATTTCATTACAATCGAAATAATTTCTCCTACTCAAACATGTCTTGTAATTCTGGAGTACTCTGCTTATAAATTGGTTGTTGGTTTGTTTGGGTGGATCGAGGCAGGGGGTGAAAGAGAAGACTTCGGTTGAGTGAGGAAGAAGAAAAGTATAAATTTGTTTGAATAAATAAAAGTGAAATAAAAGTCCAATTCAACATGTAGAAATGGTGATGAAGTGAACCTAGTCACAATTAATAGTACAAAAAAAAAAAACGACAATGGCACAAATAGTGACGAATGAATCTAGTCATATTTATCACAAGTTTTGGTTTGGAGGAGGTGGGGTTTTGCCCATTTTCTGTATGAGCAAAATTAAAGAGGCTACCTCCACTCAGTACTTTGCCTGCTATCACTACTACACTCATTTTCAGTTCCTTCATTTTATTCCATTTAATTATTACTACTTACTTTGTCATTTCAAGAATTTCAGGTGAGTGAAAGGAGTGAACACATCAAAAAACTCAAGAAGAAAAAAGAAAAAAAGGAAAGAAAAAAAACAGCTGGAGTTGGATTGTCTCGTAGTGCATTCTTGTCCTTATAGACTAATAGGAAATTGGCAATAGAAAGGATTTTGCTTTCCAAAAAAGTGAGACCCACTTGTTTGCCATTCATCACTTGGAACTTTTTGTATTTTATGAATGGAAGCATAAAAGATGATGAGATGGTTTGAGAGGGATGTTGAGAGTGGCATCTAACTAGTTGACGTTGACAAATGACTGGGAAAAACCTTACCGAAAAAATCACGTTATCAGTAAGTCATATCCTTTATAATTTATAATTTTAAAAAATAATTTTTTTAAATCTCACGTGTAAAAATAGATTTCTTATGTTTAAATATAAATCTCCCACGTGTAAAAAAAAAAAAAAAGATAGAATCATTTAAATTAAAAACAAATTTGTAAAAAATCACAAAATCCATTGACCCGGTCCAAACCCCAACTTAGGTAGATCAATCAGATTAGATAATTTGGTAAGTTTCCCGTTGTTTTAGAGTTTTTTTTACAGAATTAATCCTTTTTTAACTATTATTTAAAAAAATAACATCATTTATTGTTTATTCCATAAAGAGCACTTTTTTCTCATTATTAGCATATTACAAAAATTAAGCCCAACATTCATCTTCTTTAATTCATTTTTTAAAATCTGATGCATATGTGAATGTCACTTAAACTCAAAATGTATTGATTTATACGTCTTTTATACTTTGTATATCAAGTATCACTTTAATTCAAAATGTATTTTTATGTATATAATTTTTGTATATTTATTTATGAAGTGTCATCTTATTTTAAGATATATTTTTAATGTATATTTCAAATATATTTTATATGTCAAGTGCCATTTTAATTCAGGATGTATTTTTTATATGTATGTTTTTTGTATATTTATATGTCATCTTAATTAAATTTAAGATATATTATTTTATGTATATTTCATATGTCTAAGTGTCATCGTAATTGAAGATGCATTTTTTATGTATATTTTTTTGTATATTTTATATGTGTTAATTCAATATATATATTTTTTATATACGTTTTGTATATATTAACGTATATTATTATCGAAGTAAGATCTTTATGTTAAGAAATGAAGAAAGAAGGAAGAGAAAAACTTAAGAAAGATAATTAAAAAGAAAACGAATGGAACAAATTTAGAAACTATATTGGGTTCGGCAGAAAATAAAATTAAGAAGATGAAGAAAAAGAAGGAAAGCTAATAGATAAAGAGAAAAAAATGCATGTTTTTTGTACAAAGAATTATTGACTTTCCATTCAAATTGCTTATGTTTAGAGATTAATAATTAATATTCCTATTTTAATAGAACTGTGTGCTACAAATATAAATATTTTCCTGCCACAACTGTAATATTAGATTTCATGCTACGAATTTGTTATATTTCTTTTAAATTGTGACAGTTATGTAAAGTTCCTATGTTTTTTGCCTTTCACGGTTAGATGGAGCCTTTTGATGCTTATGCGTCATGAATTTTGTTTACGACGAATAATATTTTGTTTTGCATTAACCTTGAATCATCAAATTCTTTCTGATTAGATCTGATCTGATTTTATCAAATCTAGGGGCGTACAAAGAAAATTTTATAAGAGATGTCGAAATTTATAGATGAACGGGAATGTATAACTTTAAGTATCATACCTGTTGAAAAGAAATAACCTTAGTCCATTAATTTCGTTTTTTTGAGGTTTAAGTTAAAAGGTCTTGAGTTCAATCATAATCAAGCACATAACCAACTCGCCAGGAGATAATCTGTGTCAAGTGATATTTTTTTTACTACTTATTTATTTTCTCACATATATATATATATATATATATATATATATATATATATATATATATATATATATATATATTAGATTTTCCGACCCTAATCAGATCGAACTAGCATTTCAAGCAAAATTTTGATTGTAATTTGACTACCTATCTTCAATAGTATTCATTGGTCTTTTGATTAGAGTAATGGTCACAAGATAATTAAGTGTATCACCCGCATCAGTGGCAGTTATGAAAAGAAATCATGGCCGCGAGAATTATGACCTCATAAAAGTTTTAAACCCCCTTGACCACTGAGCTATGCTTTCGAGTAGTGTCAAAGGAATTCAAAATATAATATAATATATATATAGGTAAAAATAAATTTTGCCTTATATATACGATATAATTTTTCGACAAAGAGGGTTTGGGTGAATTCCTTCAGCCCCTAAATCCGCCCATGCCCTGCACAGCCACGAGTCTGTTTTATTCAAGCAATTGTTGTTATAACTACGAGGTTGTTTTAGTAATGCGATTGTTGTTATAACTACAAGGTTGGTTATTTCAAGAAAAAGAATTCAATTTAGGAGGGCCATCCTCCCGCTAAACTAACCGCACTGACCATATATATATCTCAGTAGAGATTAAGCCGTGGATTATTCTAGTATGATTCTAATCTTATCAAATATATTAGTGAAATTTAAAGGTAAAACTACAAGATCGATGTAGGACGGAGCTACTAGTAAAAACTATAATTGTATTGTAAAAGTAATTCCTTTGTAGGGATTACTTAGCTTTAATTGGTTTTCATGGAATCCAAGTTTGTGAGAATGAGGAGTTGAAAAATGAGAATGTCAAACTCAAATCAGTAAATGGTGAATACGCGTGGAGAGGGGAGAGTACTAATGAGAAGGACAAGAAGCCAACTCAATGGTTGAGAAAGAGAATTTGCTTCTGCAACTTTTTTGTAATTAACAAGTTAGGAAAAAGATCGGCAATTCTTGTGCTACACGGATTTGTGTTGATACTCTTTGGAGTTTTGGGACCTTTTAGGGCTTGCATTCAATGTAGTTTTTAGTACAGTACTTCCATCACTGCAGAACGTACCATTCACGCTGCAGAATATGCATTATGCAACCTCTACTTTTGCCACTTGGAATAAAGTTGAAATTTCCCTTTTGTCGCTTCCTTTTAAATGAGGTTTGTATTTCGACATGTAATCATCTTGGCTGGACTGAATGCGAACGTTCAAGAATTATATAAAAGACACGTGTTAAATTGACTAATTCCGTGCATAAGAAGAACAAATACAAATTATTCTATTATTACGTTTTTTTCACAGATCGATATTTAGTCACTATGATATTAGAGTACCATTGCATTTATTACCACCTTGCAACTAGATTAAACTTAACACTAAATATATATCTCAAGAATTATACTCCATTCCCTTTTACTAATCTTTAGTATTAATAATAATTTTTTTGCCTGGTCCATTTTAACAAATCAAAAGAGATTTGTTATTTCTTTTCAATATTATCCTTAGTATAAGTACTCAAACTATCTAGATTTATTAGGGTCATAATTTTAATAATCATTAAAAATAATAATGTAATAAAATAAATCCTTAATGAACACTCCCACGTCTCATATTATGTATCGTGTTTCTCTTTTACACATATTAATTAGGAAAGGAATTAGACTATTCTATCATTTTTTATATCTTAAGATATAATCTCTCTTCAATGTATGTTTATTCTATTTATGTATTATCTTTATCTTCAAGAACAATTATTACTAATGGTAAAAAAGGAAAAAACAATCAATTTTGTCTTGAATTTCTAAAATGACAAATAATTTGAGATAACTATTTTAGTAATCATGACTATTAATATGAGATAGATATAGTAATTTTTTAAGAGACTTCCAAATTTATAAAGGACTAATAATAACAGAAACCTAGGAAGTACTTATAACTTAAGGGAAAGCAGTGTTCCTTCACTGCGAATCATATACTAAAGGGTCGTTTGGTACTAACGGATAAACAATAATAATTTTGGAAGAAAAATTTAGTACTGACTTATTCCTTATTTGGTTATTAATTTTAAAATAAGTTATCTCAAAGTAAAAGATAGTATCGAAATAACTTATACCGGCCGGATTGTGGAATAGTAATCCCAGGATAAAACAGTAAAATTGACAATCTCAGTATTAATATCACATACCAAACAATTGATAAGAAATAATCTCAGTATAATTAATCTCAACTAACATTGTTTTAAATCAAATAACCCCCAAATCCTTTACTAATTTCCAAGCAGAATATTAAAATCCTTTACTAGTATTCACCCATTATTTATCGTCATTAGGCTGAAGTCCATATCATAGGCAATAGGACTTTGTTATCAAATTAGAAGAAATATTGATTTATTCATCAAGTAATCAAGTTGCAACATAATTTAATCCTACTGTAGAATCTGCACGTCTTGATTTATTGGTGTAGTAAAAATTATCTATTATCAAATATAATTGTCATTTAGGAATCGACTAATTAGTAAACAAGCTGATATGACAACCCATCTTATAAGAGGCTATACACATCACTATCAACAATCAACTCGCATTTCCTTTCATAACTTTTGTCTTTCTTGGGTAATTCAGATTAAAGTTAAATTGATCAGCATTCCACAACAGTCCTCTTTTGTTTCTTATTCTATTTTGTATGTAATCAAGGTAATCAAATAAGGAAATTTTCATTTGCACATACAAAACTACTGTTTTTTTTTAAATCAAAACTACTATTTTTGAAAAACAAAATTGTAAGGATTTTTTTAATTTAATTCAGTTTAGGTGAGTTTGCTCAAATTGCCATTTTAAAGCCCCGATAAAGGAAAATGGTAGCGATAGGCTAAAGCTAGCTAACTTAGAGTGAATTTTCAAAGTCGAATCTTCACAATCTAGAGTATTCTTTAAATTTGTTTAGGATTGAGAGGTAATTGCTATATATAAGAATTTGAATATAACAACATAAGACATGCCACTAAATAAGCTAGGTGAAACTTTGAGTAAGTTAGGTTTTACCGTCACACACTCACACCACTATAAAGGGATAAGTCAATTACAACTTTTAATGGGATTTTTTATTGTGTATTAACTGTTTGTTTTAGTAAGAATGGACTCGTGAATAGTCGAGAAATACAATATAGTCTCCCCACATATGGTAGAAATTTAAAAATTAAAGTCTAGTTTGAGGGGTTCTTATGTAAATTCCTCTTGTTGTCCATTGTTAGGGATCATGATTATTATATATTTGGACTTAATCTGTAAATTCCTCATGTTGTCCATTGTTAGGGATCATGATTGTTATATATTTGGGCTTAATCTTTTACTTAGAAGTATTAATAAATCCTAACTGTAACATAAAAAACCTTAAAATGAAGTACGAATTAAATTTGAAGGTGATGGTTTTGTCGTATAACGAAGGTTTTCTGGTGGGGAGTCGGTCCCTCTAAATGCCCAAGTGCCCAAGATAAGATGTGATATGCAATGGACAAATTAAAGCAAAACAATCATGTCAATTCACAAATGCCTTTTTTGCTTTAACTAGTTGTATATTGCAAGTTTGCAACACAATAAATACCCTGTACTGTCCTATTTTATGGGATCAAACGGGTACTAGTACTAATGTACTACATCAAAAAGATCATTTTTCTATTGCAGAAAGTTAGTGTAAGCTGAAAGATAGATTAATTTTAGCCACATTATATCCATCTACTCCTTGTCCAACATAAGTGTAAAATTATAACACTTTCATTAAGAGCATCATTTAGTAACATTAACCCTACCCTTTCTATCTCCTCAAATTACCGGTATCTCTCCTCGGACTTGTTGTATCATTTATTGGACAAAAATTAGATTTGAAAATTTTTATTATTATTTTCTTAGTTTTCTAAAGGAACACTTATGTTAGACCAAACTGATTTTGCTAAAAAGATACTTATTTTGGATCAGAAATGGTAATATACAAAATTGTATGGTGTAAAGTTAAAGACAATATGGTTGGGTAAAGGTGACTTTTATGTTACTTAGTTTGATCTAATCCGTTGTACTTATGACGTAATTTTCATTTTAATCCAATTGGTTATATGCATTTTCCCATTCAAAAGACATCTCATAAAACATAAGGATTTCAAAATCCTTCATAATTTCATTAAAATTGTGCTACTATTCATATTTGTTATTAGACGAACTTAATCTCCACATTATAGTGACTCTCGCATTTGTATTAGCAGATGTATAAATTTATTTATTATGGTTATAACCTTTTGTGCACAAACCTCGACTTTTAAATATTTCACAATATATTATGGTGATCATAGTGTGTATCAGCCGTCGGGGTTTATTTTGTTTTTAGAGTTCTGGAAAGGGACATTGGAAACAAATTATAAACTTGACAAAATTTTGTGTCTTAATCAATTAAAATTTCCGAATAGATACATGACAGAAAAATAGTAATGGAGGAGATGATGTGAACATCGCATGCTGCTCCAATTTAACCTTATATATAATAATGCCTAAAATTTTCTTACATCAGAGCATACTTACAACTTTAGAACTAAAACCCAAATTTTAAACATATCTTTTAACATAGAATATAATTATTGTGCTAAAAATTACATTTTTTTAAAAACATATCTTGGGAAGACACAGTAGCTATAAGATCGCTAAGATTCGATCTTGTGACACTATGATTCAAATAGTAATTTCTTTTTGTTAAACAATCCTTAGGAAATTATCACTTTCTCAAAGTCTAATTTCTAGATTCTAACGGTACTGTTTTAAAAGGCGTGGGCGTAAGGCGATGCGCTTTGCATATGCCTCAACGAAGCGTAAGCCCCGAGGCACGGGGTGTAAGTCCCATATATATTTAATTTTTAATATTTTATAAAATAATATAATTACAGTAAATATTTATAAACGAACAATATAAATATATATATATATATATATATATATATATATATATATATATATATATATATATATATATATATATATATATAGAGAGAGAGAGAGAGAGAGAGAGATGTGCTCCATCCCCAGAAAAAACTAGCCAAAACAATCTATTATACGCTACTTAGAAGCACAAGTAACTTGAGTCGAAAAGAATAAAGTTTTCTACAAGGAGGAACAAAAATGATGACTAACCTGCAATTTGAACTTTGAACTTGCTGCTATGAAGGAGAATAGAGTTCTCTTTGTATTTGTAAAAGATAAATTGAATATTTGTTGCTTTTGGGAGATATTAGCAAACTAGCGGACAAGATAAAGAATTGGAAAAGACCGTGAATTAGGGCTTCAATCAATAAAAAAGGTCTTGACTTTTAAATTTAATACATTTTATTTCCCTTTTAAAACTTTTGAGTAATTATTAAGCTGACTTTTGAAAATTTGGGTATTATATGAAGGACTTATTCAACAAATTTTATTTTAATTTGAAAGAGTCTCCGAGGCTTACGCCTCACTAAAACAATACGCCTCAAACGCCCGGACGTACGCCCCGAACGCCCGAGGTGTACGCCCCGAATTGCTGGGCGTACGCCTCTTGAGACTTTCGCCCCACACCATCGCCTCAGGGTGTTTTTGGTGCGCCTCGCCCCAGGGCTCGCCCCGAAAATACCTTTTAAAACACTGATTCTAAGTGGGCATTTGAACATGAATTCCATTTTTTTTTTTTTCAAATTTTGAATTTCACTAAAATTTGAATTGAAGATGAAGTTGTGTTTGGTTATAATTTTTACAACATATTTGGATGTCTTTTTTTCAAAACCATGGAATATGATTTATATTCCACAATTTGCAAAAAATATCAAAACCACCCCAATTTGATTATCCTACTTGACAAATATGCTATTGTTTAACTGTTATCATATTTTGCTTTACTGCAACACACAGAAAATGCAAAATCAATATCGCATGTTCTAATTCTACAGAGAAGGTGCAAAAGGAGGCATAGCTACATATTTCTCATAACCATATAATCAAACTTCCAGTAGGCAAAGTTTAAGAATCAACTAAGACTAGTTGGAAAATGCAGCCGCACACTTTGGAGAAGAAGACTTGCGGCTGGAAAGTGGGTAGTTGATGGTTACCTAACTTAATAACTGATTAGGTCTTTTTATAAATTTTAAAAATATAGGGTAAATTTGTAAAACTAAAAAATAGCAACCTTCCAATTTTCAATTGAAAAACTGGTTCTGACCAGTTTTTCAAATTTGAAAATGCATTTTTAAGTGAAATTGGAAAAATTATAAGATTTTGATAACCAAACACTGTTTTGAAAAGCAAATTTAACCAAACACTGTTTTGAAAAGCAAATTTTTTTTTTTTAAAAAAAAATTTCTTATATCCAAACGGGCTCTAGTATTACTACTATAGATGTAGCAAAGGACGGTTCTATGATAACCGCATCCACTTGAGAAAATTGCAATTTCATTTCTAAAAATGTTGATGAATTATTGGAACCCTTATTAATTTTATTAACATTCTGGTATCAGCCAGGCGTTAAGGAAAGGTGTGGGCCTGTTGGGCCTGATGAATAAAACTAGGCTGATAAAAGTGCTCAACTCACTATATTAGCTCCAAAAAAGAGTCAATGTCCATCACCTTTTTGTGGAAAAGGACATATGAATAATTTCCACATTATCACTTCATAATAATTCATAGGGGCACGTGGTGGCATGTGGTGGCCTCTACAACAGCTTGTGCCCTATTTTGGAAGGCATTGGTTCCACATGAAACTAACTCAGTTGGAGCCTGAAGTACAATGTCTTATGCTGAACACGTATGCCAACTTGTGGAAAATTGTTTTTCAACTTTCAAGCCAGAAGAAATAGGACAGAACGAGTTATCAATTGCATCTTCGTCTTTTCTAATGATTGATCTTCCTTCAACTTTAACCATGGTATTGGATGTTAGGATCGGGAATCCGGGTAGTGCGAAATTTAGCCAAACAACGGTATAATGACAATAACAAAGACAATGAAAGTTGATAACAACGACAATTAAAGTAGATAAAGAAGACACAAATTTAACGTGGTTCGGTCAAAGTGACCTACGTCCACAAGCGGAGAGGAGCAATTTACTATAACAATAAGAGTACAAAAGAGAGTACAAAATTAGAGTAAACACTCTAATTAATCCCAAATACCCTAAGAGAATAACCTCACAAGATCACTCCAAAAAAAGGGTTCACACAAGTGTTTCCCAACACTTAACTCTCATACAAAACACTCTTAATAAAGGAAGAAAAAAAGAAACAAGAAATGAAGACTCAAGTCTTGTTGGTGTGTCTAAAATGAACTAATGGCCTTCCCTTTTATAGGCAAAAAAGTCTTGACCTCTTCGGTGTAAAAGAAGAGATACAACTTGTGCAAATGATGTCCAACACACAATGCAATATTTTTGGGTCCCAAAGAATATTGCCAACAAAGTCTACACTTTGCAAAGATGTTTATGCTTATGTGAGATGGACTCCATTTGACAAAATAATGGCCATATTATAAATCTCCACCTTGGCCTAATTTTGGATGATATAGTAAATTTGCTCCACCTTCTCCGCAAAAGCCCCAATGGGCATATGTCAAAATTTAATGTCATCAAAATCAGACAAGTTGTCTGATACCGAAACTGTAGTAAGGCCTATAACAGTGGATCCCAATAAAGTATACAACGAAGCAGATCTGTGTGCTTTCATGATCAAACGAGCATCTTGAAAAAATTTCAGAACTCCACCTTCACCAGTGAATTTGCACCCAAGGGATTCTAAAGTGCCTAGAGAGATGAGATTTTTCTCCAACTCAGGAACATATCTAACATCGGTGAGAGTTCTCATCACATCATCATGCATTCTGACCCGAATTGTACCTTTGCCAATAACGTTACAAGTAACATTGTTACCCAATTGGACAACTCCACCTGCAACTGAATCATATGTAGAAAATAAGTCCCTGCTAGGACATATATGATATGAACAACCGGAATCTAAAATTCACTCATTGTCTAATCTGAAACTAGTTTCAGTTGCTAAAAATATAGTTCCCTTAATCTCATCAGTTGCTACACTAGCTTCGGCGGTGTCTGTATTTTTGTGCTCATTTTTCTTTCCTTAGGCTTTTCTTTATTTTTCAGCTTATAGCATTCAGAGATAATGTGACCTTTCTTATGACAATAGCGACACTGTAAATTATTGTATCTGGATATGGAGTCGGAGTTGCCCCTAACAAATAAGCCAACTTCCACTTGAGTTCCACTAGCTTCCCCAGTAATATCACTATCTATCTGTTCCTTTGATTTTAAGATAGATTTAATATCCTTATAAGAGATATTATCCTTTGAATAAAGCATAGTATCTCTTATATGCTTAAAAGATGGGGGTAGAGAATAAAGCAGTAACACGGCTTGATCCTCATCTTTAATTTCAGCATCTATATTACTCAAATCCATAAGAATGGAATCAAAGGTGTCAATATGAGAGAGAATAGAGGTACCTTCACCCATACGAATTGTATAAAGCTTCTGCTTCAGGTAAAGTCTATTTTCTACCGTCCTCTTCATATATAAGGTTTTTAATTTTTTCCACATGCCTTTAGCTGTGGTTTCTACAGAAACTTCACGTAAAACCTCATTTGAGAGATTTAAAATGATACCTGCTTTTGTCTTTTTGTCTATGATGGCAAACTCCTCGTCCGTCATTTTATCTGGTTTCTTCTCCTTTCCTTGCAACGCCAAGTCTCTTTAATTGCCACATTTTGAAGTTTGCACTTCGGTCAAATTTCTCAACATAGGTCTTTGTTAGAGTCATTTTGGCTATTGAAACTAACCCGGTTAGATCCGACTCTGATACCAATTTGTTAGGATCGGGAACCCGGGTAGTGCGAAATTTAGCCAAACAACGGTATAATGACAATAACAAAGACAATGGAAGTTGATAACAACGACAATTAAAGTAGATAAAGAAGACACAAATTTAACGTGATTCGGTCAAAGTGACCTACGTCCACAAGCGGAGAGGAACAATTTACTATAACAATAAGAGTACAAAAGAGAGTACAAAATTAGATTAAACACTCTAATTAATCCCAAATACCCTAAGAGAATAACCTCACAAGATCACTCCAAAAAAAGGGTTCACACAAGTGCTTCCCAACACTTAACTCTCATACAAAACACTCTTAATAAAGGAAGAAAGGAAGAAACAAGAAATGAAGACTCAAGTCTTGTTGGTGTGTCTAAAATGAACTAATGGCCTTCCCTTTTATAGGCAAAAAAGTCTTGACCTCTTAGGTGTAAAAGAAGAGATACAACTTGTGCAAATAATGTCCAATACACACTGCAATATTTTTGGGTCCCAAAGAATATTACCAACAAAGTCTACACTTTGCAAAGATATTTTTGCTTATGTGAGATGGACTCCATTTGACAAAATAATGACCATATTACATTGGATTGTTCCATTCAATGATTTAATGCGAAAATAAAAGATCTTCTCATTGGGAATGAAATTATGTTTCCCGTCTTCCTTTTCGCAGAGATGAATTGATATATTTATTGAATTTGTTGGGACTGTCAGGACTTGAACCTGCAGCTTCTACCTTGACAGGGCGGTGCTCTGACCTGGAAAATTTGGTTTACATGTTGGAAACTTGAGGATATATAGTCAAAACACAATTTTCTGATATGGATTTGATACTTATTTTTCCAAAAGTAACATATTGTATTTAATCGGACAAAAATTACTGGAAAGAGCTAAAATTCAACTCCTATTACTACAACTTTGAATTTGGCTTGTCAACTATCCTCTTGATTCCTTGCATTACTGATATTCTAGAAATGGTAATAAAATGGAGCCATATATGAGAACCTTTATTGTGGTACCATACTAATCAGGCAGGCATTGAGGTGTGGGAGTGGGCCTGTTGGGGCGAGAGGAATAAAGACACTTTACATATATATTAACTCCAAAAGTATCAATATCCCTTGCCTTTTTGTGGAAAAGGACGTATGTATGGAGAATATCCACATTATATTATCACTTTACACTTTCATAGGGTATGTGTTATTACGTGGTAATTCTCTGCACCATAGCTTGAAAAAACTATGAGCCTAACCAAGTTTGAGGTTGGAGGGTGTTTGAGGATTTAGCTCATGTTTGACACCTATGCCATAATGCCAAATGCCAAGTTGTGGAAGATTTCGTAACCTTCCAACCAATTTTATGGCAATTATGATGCATGCTAGCACTAGTAAATACTTATTCATGCGCGACTTTACATCAAACTATATCAATTTACTATAGTTAAGTGATTTAATGAGATGAGAATACATAAAATTGTTCACATATATTTCCTCTCAAATGGCCATAATCTTCAAGGATTGCGTTGTATACGGTCAAAACCGAGCCTGCCCTTCATATGACTAATCGAGATTGGAACATGACAGTCCAAGATTCATCATTATAATATCAAGCCATGATACGAAGTTAGGTTGTCGAGCTCGAACCCTAAGACCGATCAATATCGAGACCGAGTCAAGATCGAGCTCGAGACCCCGAGACCGACCAATACCGAGACCGGCCAAGATCGAGATCGAGTCAAGGTCGAGCTCGAGACCCAGAGACTGACCAAGATTGAGATTGGCCAAGATCGAGATCGAGCCAAGAAATAAAAAGTCGTTATAGCCGCATTTGGGGAGAGAATCTCGACGAAAATCACGGCTTGAATCAAAGAAAAGCTAATTAATTAATCTATCATGGGATCCCACTATGTATTTTTAATTATATCCAAAGTAGAATTTTCCCACTATATTAAGAGTGGTTATCATTTGTACATACACACATTGATTCATTCACATTTAGATTTACTGAGATTTACATAATATCTAGCAAATATTATCCTTTTTGGGCTTTGATATTGATTCATCTTGTTCTCTTATCAATCACTCTCTATTCAATTTGGGTTTGTATTCATTCTTCTTACAGTTAATTTCAATATATCTTTACTTATTTTTCTAATTTATACCAAGTTATACCACGTATCCTTAGAACTACGTATAAATTCAACGCTATCCGTTTTTCGGGTAAATAGTTTGGCGCCCACCGTGGGGCTAAGGATAATAGTGGTTATTTGGTATGAATCTCTGTAAAATACACTATTTTACACTTGCTCTTGGAAGTATCTTTGATTTCAGGTTAAAAATAACGAACCCTCAATTAATGGCCCTACCTATTGACAACGAAGCTGGCCATCAAGATGAGAATAAAAACCTGACGCCCAGGGCTGAAAGGCTGCTCGTTGACCCCGTTGGAACTCAGGCCGTAAATCCAATTCATGTTAATTCACATGTGGCCATTGAGGCGAACCAACATTCTGACCCCGAAAATAACATTCATGGTGGAACTCGATATGCAGTTCGAAAAATCCAAAATGTTGGAGAAGACGGGATCAGCCCGCGCATGATTTTCGAAATGTTGCAAGCTCAACAGGTAGCGATAGCTCAGCTGCAGAGCCAAACCTAGGCACCGAGCAGACCCGAGCCCGGTCCACCTCAAGAAGTCACCCACAAAACGGGGCCAGCTATAGCAAGGTCAAATGAACAAGAATCGGGGACTAGCCCCGAAATTATAAAGATGCTCGAGGAACTGACAAAATGGATAGAGTCAGGAGAAAAGAGGATTGAAGCAAATGACAAAAAAGTAGAAACTTATAACTCCAAGGTTGATCAGATCCCGGGGGCACCACCAATATTGAAGGGTTTGGATTCCATAAAGTTCGTACAAATGCCCTTCCCCTCAAGCGCACCGATCCCCAAGAAGTTCCGCATGCCCGAAATTCCTAAATATAATGGAACAACTGACCCCCAACAAATATGTCACATCTTACACATGTGCCAATAAGGGAATGATCTAGAGGACGACGAGATCGAATTCGTATTATTAAAGAAATTTGGTGTCACGTCCCAAAATCCGTTAGAGGTCGTGATGGCGCCAGAAACCACTGTTAGGCAAGATAACACTAAATAGTTAATTAAATTCTTATTTTCATATTTTTGAAATCGTAAATTTACTTCGATTTATCAAGTAAAAGATGTATTTACAGAATAAATAACAATATTTTCCAATTTCAATACTGAACATCCCATAATCATCCCAGAACCCGGTGTTACAAGTGCATGAGCCTTTGTAGGAATTTAAAATAAAATACAGTAACTGTCTGGAATACAAATTTGGACAGGAAGGAAAGTACAATACTCTGAAGGAGACTCTGCTGGCTGTGGAGCGTCGTATAGAATGCAGCTCACCTAAGTCCACGCCATAATCGCGCCTCTGCGCCCACAAGGCCGCTAAACATATGTGTACAGGCACAAAACTGTGCAGCAAGTGTAGAAAGAGTACGTAAATCAACGCGTACCCAGTAAGTATCCCGCCTAACCCTGAAGAAGTAGTGACGAGGGGTCGACTTCGACACTTACTATGGGCTATAAATAAATAAAATAATATCATTAAATTAGACATGGATTAATTAATACGGTTGCAAGCCCATTATTCTGAAGTAAGTAAATAATTCTTTCATAATTAAGGAATCTCCAAATTTTATCTCCCATTATTTAACGATTATATCTCCGGCCAATGAGGCCATATCAAATTATCAGTTTATCTCAGACCAGGGAGGCAATATCGTTATTTTATAAATTTCAAGGCAGGCAATACAAGCATGCGCAAATCATGTCGAGGTCGTACGGCCCGATCCAACAAATATTTAAAATGTGCACTGCTAGAGGGTCGAATGACGCGAACCATAGATGCATCTATTTACTACCGAGGCGCTCGGCCCGATCCACAAATAACAATTATTTTCAAGAAAACACAAATTTCTCATTTACAGTTAAGTATCTCATACAAACCTTCAAGTAAGTGAATTTAACCTTATACAATTCTTTTATTAATTTCTATCATGACTAAGTGATTATATTAGCAAGTAAGGGCACAAACATTCCAAGTATAGCATGATACATGTCCTAAACTACTCGGACAATAGCATAATAGTTGCTACGTACGGACTCTCGTCACCTCGTACGTACGTAGCCCCTACAATTAGGTACAAACGTTTATTTAATTCACCTATGGGGTTAATTCCCTCTTACAAGGTTAGAAAGGAGACTTACCTCGCTCCGAAATTCCATAACTGGCTTCTGAGCCCTTCAAACAACTTGAATCGATGCACAACGCTCCAAAACTAACCAATAATTATGCAAACCCATTAATATATACTGAAATACTCAATACAATCCAATTTATAACAATTTCTAACCCCAATCGAAAAGTTGATAAAAAATCACCCTCGGGCCCACATGCCCGGATTCTAAAACTTTTTGAAGATAACTTTACCCATAACCTCACGAACTCAAATATATAGTTTATTTTCAATTTCATGCCCAATTTCGTGGTCAAAAATCCAAAATACCAAATTTTAGGTCTTATACCAAAACCCCCATAATTTATACTAATTTCCTTGTTCCAATCCATGTATAATTCATGTATTTAACTCAGAATGGGAAGAAACTACTTACCTAGAATTGCTTGATGGAAATCTCCCCTTGAAGCTCTCCAAAATCGTCCGAACCAAATGAAAATGGGAGAAAAAATGGGCCAAGTCCCGTTTATAAAAACCCGTTTGCCCAGCAATATTTCCGCACCTGCGGCTTCGCAGGTGCAGCCAAAACCTCGCACATGCGCATTCCCTCTGCCTAGCATGACTCTGCACCTGCGCCTTTCCTTCCGCATATGCTCCTTCACAGGTGCGGACATACACTCGCACCTGTGCTCCCAGACCCTACTCTCACTCCCGCACCTGCGATGCACCTTCGTATCTGCGACCTCGTAGGTGCGGACAATCCTTCGCACCTGCGATCATTGCCCAGCTTCGCCCATACCCTGGCTCGCACCTGCGACCCTTATTGCGCAGGTGCGATCACACCAGATATCAGTTGCCTCATCTTTTCTTCCAAGTCCAACTCGATCCGTTAATCATCTGGAATCCACCCGAGGCCCTCGGGACCTCAACCAATTATACCAACACGTCCCAAAACACATTACGAACTTAGTCGAGCCTTCAAATCACATCATACAACGTCGAATTCATTAATCACACCTCATTCCAAGCTTAATAAACTTTGAAACTTCAACTTCTACAATCGATGCTGAAACCTATCAAATCACGTTCGATTGACCTCAAATTTTGCACGCAAGTCACATTTGACATTACGGACCTACTCCAACTTCCAGAATCGGAATCCGACCCCAATATCAAAAAGTCCGCTTCCGGTCAATCTTTTCAAAAACCTTCAAATTTTCTAACTTTTGCCAAACGACTCCAAAATGACCTACGGACTTCCAAATCTACTTCCGGATGCGCTCCCAATATCGGAATCACTATACGGAGCTATTCTCAGACTCAGAATTCCAAACGGACATCGATAACATTGAAATGCACTTCAACCAAAATTTATGAAATTCTTCCAAAAATGCCAACTTCCACAATATGAGCCGAAACGCTCCCGGGTCATCCAAAACTCGATCCGGACATACGCCCAAGTCCGAAATCATCATACGAACCTGCTGGAACCTTCAAATCTCGATTCCGAGGCCGTTTACTCTAAAATCCAATCTTAGTCAATTCTTCCAACTTAAAGC
Source organism: Nicotiana tomentosiformis (assembly GCF_000390325.3). Classification (NCBI taxonomy): domain Eukaryota; kingdom Viridiplantae; phylum Streptophyta; class Magnoliopsida; order Solanales; family Solanaceae; genus Nicotiana; species Nicotiana tomentosiformis. Next base: position 89,857,617 of record NC_090814.1, read on the forward strand.
TTTTGAAATGAGAATTTTCTTTCCAAATCAACTCTGAACTTCCGAAATTTCAATTCCGACCACGCGTACAAGTCATAATACCTGAAGTGAAGCGGCTCATGGCTTCAAACTACCGAACGACGCGCTAGATTTCAAAACGACCTATCGGGTCGTTACATTCTCTCCCACTTAAACATACCTTCGTCCTCGAACGTGCTAAGAACTACTCTAGAGTTGTCTGAAATCACTGCTTAACACCTCGTGCACCTACCCATGCTACCACAACCTAGTTGAGAACACTGGCTCGAGAAAATCTGAAGATTCCCCTTTTTGCTTAGTCAAATTAGCCTTAGAGCCAAATTCCAACATCTGGAATCTTTTGTCAGGCCTGTTTCCAACGTACGATCACCATATCAATCACCACACGATGCACCAAAAATATGAGTGCATTCCTTTCTTGAATTCACACCATGCACAACATGATTCACATGACCTTAATAACATTCTCTGATAATAATAGCCGAAATTCCACAAACCTGATGTCCACAACACACCTCATGCCACACACATGTCCTGCTCCAACTCTTATAATGCTGCCGCAGCGGAAAAGATGCGTAGAAATTTACAACCAACTGCCTAGTCAACCATTCATTGAGTTTCTCCCCTTGACAAGAATCATTACCTCATTCTGGACTGAACACCAATATTTACTCTTTAACTATGCCTCATACCGATCTGATCACACTGACTCCAGGTCCAATAATCCTGTCTCCCCCAGTACAAGATGCTCAGGCAATAAGCCACCTCAGACACGATCAAAAGTCTAATGTGATGCCACAATGTGCCAACAAGCTACCAACTCGAACGTGATACATAAAGAAAATGAACTCTGGAAAGGACTACTCAACCTATGTAACTAACTAGACAACCGAAAAGGTGTTACGAACCTTCCTCAGAAAATGGAAAACAAAACACATGAAAATAGATATACGGGACTGTACTCAACTTCACACTGTTGCGGTGCGCAACCCGATTCGAACATAAGATCTATATAAGGAGATACTTACCGAGCTAGAATGCTCATTATTACAAAATACCCGAATATCGGCCACGAGCACGCTAAGTGTATAATACCATCCCTAGGGAAACGTATAGTGCCATACGCTACAAAAGTCAAGCACAACTAAGGTGAGATATATGATCTGAATCTCGAGAGCCATCCTGCTCACATAACATCATCGCTACGCGGAACCTCAACACATATGAAATTAACAAGCCATTTCACAACTCACACAGCACAATATAGTATTACATGAAATAGCCGACGACGAAATAACACCCAACGTCCGAATACTCCTCCATAAGGAGCGCTATACCGAAATGAACACATCCGGCCTGACATAGAGCCCATATTCACTTTTAAATCCATCCACATACCTCAAGCTGATTCTGATCGCACCATACGAGGCTAATAATCTTTCAAGGATCCATAATAACCCCTTTTCCCATAATACACAAGAACAACCATCATAACCGGGACAAGCTTCCATAGTCCACCACCAGAAGAACCGAAAGTCCTCCAGGCATAAATTCTCACATGAACAATAGTACCGCAATCTCCATACTTGGTTCCAATCTTCGATCAATCAAGTGACTACATGTCACACTTATACAATATTCCCGTGGAACGTGCTCCCACGACCTTCTGCACTAGATAACAAGTCTGCACATCCATACCACCGGCCGCACAAATGCTGTAAAGCAAATCAAAAATCTGAAACCATTACTCAAAGCCTCATGCACAGGATACCGATCTCAGGTGACGCTAAAGACAATACCAGCTTACTCTCACCATCTGAATCTTTTCTCGCTCATCTGAGCTCGTAACATTCTTGTCGACACCGAACCGCAACCTTGATCCTCAACTTCCAAATCTCATGCTAATCACCGCACTTAATCGTGCCAATGCGCAAGAGCACCAAAAATTTCATCATAACTCCGGAACCACTAATAGGGTAAACACTTTATCATATAGAAACATTTTACTTAGCTCATTTCAAGAGAATCATTGCAACACGCAGCCAAATTCCCATGACCACAGAAAACACAAACCTCGATTAGTGGTTTAAACCACCATAATTCTTCTGGGATCCGTCTACACATAGCATGCCATAATGCTCGAATGCCCCTAAATAAAATCAGTTACGGCGGCCGTCAAACCTCGCACATACCACCACAAATCACATGCATAACTCAATACGCTGAAGGAACTGATCATTTCCACCATTATGCCAATTCAACCATTGCTAACCAAACCCGACTTCTCCTAATTTACTCTGGATCTTCCTTAGAAATAACAACAGCTCCTTTATCAATATAACGAACTCAATCCGCACTCATCTCGAGTGACCCCATTTCACGAGACCACATTGTCCCCAAAACCCACGAACCATTTCATACCCTCCTTTTGCGCATAATCACGTCTTCAACTGATTAACCCATTCTGATGATTCTTCTATAAATCCAAAGTTACATTATCCCCTTCCTCTCATGATATCCCATAGACCAAAGGTAACACGGAACATTCTAAGCTCCTTTATCATAATCCGCTGCAAAAGCTCGATATTCAACCATACTATGGACTCGAAATCCTTAGACACCACATCTTAATTTTTGAATTTACTAGGACCGTTATTGAGTGTCACCCACTCTGACTTGGTCTCGAATATAATCAACTCCAAGGCTCCGCTAGCACATAATCACCCTCTCAAATAAGAATCTGGCCGAATCATCTTCCTTGTACATCACATCTACACGAAACATAAACTCTGAGTCTTCCCCAAACCTGAACACGAATCGATAAGGCCAAATATAGCACACATTCCTCAAATCCTTTGCTCAAATTACTGTTGATGTTCTCTTCCCTTAGTCATAACAACCCATTAATACACTGATAACCAGAAACTGCACTAGTTGACAATATAATCCAATCATAGACGGTGGGGCTCCCCCACTTAGCCTAGAGCTACCATCGCATGACCCTGAAACCCACCTAGGTTCCTTATCTCCTATTGACATGATCTTGCACAATCGACCCGCCAAATTCCTCGAAATCCTTCTATTAACCTTTAATGAACACTCCGAACCACTAGGCATAGTTACATATTCAATCTCTTACCGAGTAGCCAGTAGAATCCTCTACAGAAGCTTCGTAAACACCACGTGACCGCTAACCTGCTCACAGGAGATAACCCACCTGTGAAAATTACATGCTGACATATTCCATCGTTGCTGCACTGGGTATAATTACTACGAAATCAGTAGATCATCCTGAGTCCGAGCTCATTCACCAGCCACACCAGTTCGTTCACTCCTCATGGACATTAACTAAAGGTGCGACAATACATTCCAATCCAAAGTCATGTTGTATCCTTCTTCATATCAAGAAACTCCTTTCTGTTGTATCCAATCTCCCACCGTATAATAGCCAATATTTTAAATTAAGTCCGTAGACCTAGTCACTGTCCACCATGAATCCCAAATCACTCTAAACTTCCTCAAGACGTGTAGCTATCCTACCCCGTAACCTATATGCTACCTTGCCACTCTCCCACTTTGGTCAAACCCTCTCCTTTAAGCAACTACTTAACTTCTGTTTCTCACACTTGGCCTTCTAGGAACTTAACCACCACACGACACCTCCCACATGTCCTTCCTCATCCTTCGCTGCCAAGTTGTTGCCTTAATTCAACATCTACATCTGTAGCACTTGAACCGATAGACCGCTACCAACTTTAAACCCTTCCGGAAATCATCTTTCTCGAGCCATCAATATCGGGAATGTCGATTCGATCCTGAACCACTGCACAAGGCGACCTCAGACAGCCGCTTTCCCGGAACCATTTATAATACTCTGCCCCAAGGCGAATTGAAGAAGACCATAACATCGACGAACTTAACACATTCAATCCAGGGCGACGACACCACATCACAGATGAAAATTCCACCATGCTCGAAATACCAAGTCTCGCTACTCCGTCAACCCAAACCTGAACATTCGTAGTCCGATTTCCTTTCCTTTATCGGAAATAAAATACTGGATCTCTGAATCATGCACTGAGTAAACCTCCTTCCAAGTCATTCACTACTTCGACACATAGACAAGCATCCTACCATTACACAGACACGGTGCAATAGCAATGCATGAATCGTCATAACAATCAATGCCAAACCTCAAAACCTTAGGTAATACTGATACTGAGTTGCAACGACAGAACGACCTTCCACAAGGTGACGACAATAGTCCAATCAAATACGCAGAGAGAAATATCCTGTACCACATCTATAGTACCATTAAAATTCCTCGATTCCCAATTTATAACAAGCACTCCACGTCGCATAAGATTGAATGGGAAGGAAATGAAGGCATAAGCCTCAAAGGAATCAAATCACACGATGAGGAATCAAGAAGGGAAGTACTCCTAACAGCCATGTAGCCTATCGAAGATAAGTGCAGACGTCTCCGTACCGATCCGCAAGACTCTACTAGACTCGATCATGACTCGTGAAACCTAAGTGAACCTAGTGCTCTAATACCATGTTGTCACGACCCAAAATCAGTTGGAGGTCGTGATGGCGCCGAACACCACTGTCAGGCAAGCCAACACTAAATAGTTAATTAAATTCTTATTTTTAGATTTTTGAAATCGTAAATTTACTTCAATTTATCAAGTAAAAGATGTATTTACAGAATAAATAATAATATTTTCCAATTTCAATACTGAACATCCCATAATCATCCAAGAACCAGGAGTCATAAGTGCGTGAGCCTTTTTGTAGGAATTTAAAATAAAACACAGTAACTGTCCGGAATACAAATTTGGACTGGAAGGAAAGTATAATACTCTGAAGGAGACTCTGCTGGCTGCGGAGCATCGTATAGAATGCAGCTCACCTAAGTCCCCGCCATAATCACGCCTATATGCGCACAAGGCCGCTAAACATATGTGTACCTGCACAAAAATGTGCAGCAAGTGTAGTATGAGTACGTAAATTAACGAGTACCCAGTAAGTATTCCGCCTAACCCCGAAGAAGTAGTGACGAGGGGCGGACTTCGATACTTACTATGGGCTATAAATAAATGGAATAATATCATTAAATTAGACATGGATTAATTAATATGGCTGCAAGCCCATTATTCTGAAGTAAGTAAACAGTTCTTTCATAATTAAGGAATCTTCAAATTTTATCTTCCATTATTTAACGATTATATCTCCGGCCAATGAGGCCCTATCAAATTATAAGTTTATCTCAGACCAGGGAGGCAATATAGTTATTTTATAAATTTCAAGGCAAGAAAAACAATCATGCGCAAATCATGCCGAGGTCGTACGGCCCGATCTAACAAATATTTAAAATAGGCACTGTCAGAGGGTCGAATGGCGTGAACCATAGATGTATCTATTTACTACCGAGGCGCTCGGCCCGATCCACAAATAAAAATTATTTTCAAGAAAATACAAGTTTCTCATTTACAGTCAAGTATCTCATATAAACCTTCAAGTAAGTGAATTTAACCTTATACAATTCTTTTATCAATATCTATCATGACTAAGTGATTATATTAGCAAGTAAGGGCACAAACATTCCAAGTATAACATGTTATCGGTCCTAAACTACCCGGGCAATAGCATAATAGCAGCTACGTACGGACTCTCATCACCTCGTACGTACGCAGCCCCCACAATTAGGTACAAACGTTTATTTAATTCACCTATGGGGTTAATTCCCTTTTACAAGGTTAGAAAGGAGACTTACCTCGCTCCGAAGTTCCATAACCGATTTCTGAGCCCTTCAAACAACTTAAATCGATGCACAACGCTCCAAAACTAGCCAATAATTATGCAACCCCATTAATATATACTCAAATACTCAATATAATCCAATTTATAATAATTTCTAACCCCGATCGAAAAGTCGATAAAAAATCACACTCGGGCCCACATGTCCGGAATCCAAATTTTTTTGAAGATAACTTTACCCATAACCTCACGAACTCAAATATATAGTTTATTCTCAATTCCATGCCCAATTTCGTGGTCAAAATCCAAAAATACCAAATTTAGGTCTTCTACCAAAACCCCACAATTTATACTAATTTCCATATTCCAATCCATGTATAATTCATGTATTTAACTCAGAATGGGAAGAAACCACTTACCTAGAATTGCTTGATGAAAATCTCCCCTTGAAGCTCTCCAAAATCGTCCGAAACAAATGAAAATGGGAGAAAAAATGGGCCAAGTCCCGTTTATAAAAACCCTTCTGCCCATCGACATTTTCGCACCTGCGGAACAGTAGCCGCACCTGCGGCTTCGCAGGTGCGGCTAAAACCTCGCACCTGTGCATTCCCTCTACCTAGCATGACTCCGCACCTGCGCCTTTCCTTCCGCATCTGTGCCTTCACAGGTGCGGACATACCCTCGCACCTGTGCTCCCAGACCCTTCTCTCACTCTCGCACATGCGACGCACCTTCACATCTGCGACCTCGCAGGTGCAGACAACACTTTGCACCTGTGATCATTGCCCAGCTTTGCCCAAACCATACCTACGCCCACTAGCTCGCACCTACGACCTCGTACCTGCGGCCCTTATTGCGCAGGTGCGATCACACTAGATATCAGCTGCCTCATCTTTTCTTCCAAGTCCAACTCGATCCGTTAACCATCCGGAATCCACCCGAGGCCCTCGGGACCTCAACCAATTATACCAACTCGTCCCAAAACATATTACAAACTTAGTCGAGCCTTCAAATCATATCAAACAACGTAGAATTCATGAATCGCACCCTATTCCAAGCTTAATGAATTTTGAAACTTCAACTTCTATAATCGATGCCGAAACCTATCAAATCACGTCCGATTGACCTCAAATTTTGCACAAAAGTCACATTTGACATTACGGACCTACTCACACTTCCAGAATCAGAATCCGACCCCGATATCAAAAAGTTCGCTTCCGGTCAAACTTCTAAAAAACCTTTAAATTTTCTAACTTTTGCCAAACGATTCCAAAATGATCTACGGACCTCCAAATCCACTTCTGGACGTGCTCCCAATACTGAAATTACCATACAGAGCTATTCTAAGACTCAAAATTCCAAACGGGCATCGATAACATTGAAATGCACTTCAACCCAAATTTATGAAATTCTTCCAAAAATGCCAACTTCCACAATAGGAGCCAGAACATTCCCGGGTCATCCAAAACTCGATCCGGACATATGCCCATGTCCGAAATCATGATACGAACTTGCTGGAACCTTCAAATACTGATTCCGAGGTTGTTTACTCTAAAATCCAATCTTAGTCTATTCTTCCAACTTAAAGCTTTCGAAATGAGAATTTTATTTCCAAATCAACTCTGAACTTTCAAAATTTCAATTCCGACCACGCGTACAAGTCACAATACCTGAAGTGAAGTGGCTCATGGCCTCAAACCGCCAAACGATGCGTTAGAGTTCAAAATGACCGATCGGATCGTTACATTCGGGGAAACCCTGTCAAATGGAGCAATGATATGGTATCATAATTTACCGCCTAACTCTATCGATTCTTTTGCTATGCTTGCAGATTCTTTCATAAAAGCACATGCCGAAGCCATAAAGGTCGAGACTAAGAAGTCAGACCTTTTCAAGGTAAGGAAAAAAGATAACGAGATGCTAAGAGAGTTCGTATCTCTTTTCCAAATGGAACGAATGGATCTACCACCGGTCACGGACGATTGGGTCATTCAAGCTTTCACCCAAGGACTGAACGAACGAAGCTCGATGGCTTCACGATAGTTGAAGCAGAACTTGATTGAGTACCTGGCTGTTACCTTGGCCGATGTACACAATCGATATCAATCAAAGATTAGAGTCGAAGACGACCAGTTGGGTTCTAGGTCCGTTATTAAAAGGGACATCGACCGAGAACTGAGGTCGAACAGGGACCGATACCGGCCGTATAACGGAGATCGTAGGGGTAGAGAACCAGGATGCAACTCCGTACGAGGCGAAAAGAGAAGTGATCGAGGCCAAGGGTCTCGAGGGATGATGAACAAGAATGGTTTCAACAGGCATACCGGACCTAAGGAAGCACCACAGTTATCATAGTATAACTTCAACATTGATGCATCCGCCATCGTGTCGGCCATCGTAGGCATCAAAGATACTAAATGGCCTTGACCTCTGCAGTCCGATCCAACCCAGAGAAATCCCAATCAGATGTGCAAGTATCATGGCACCCATGGCTACAAAATAGAAGACTGCAGGCAGTTGAGAGAAGAGGTACCCTGGTTATTCAATGAAGGGCACCTTCAAGAGTTTTTAAGTGACCGGGACAAGAACCATTTCAAAAATAGAGAGTTCAAAAAAAAATGAACAAGAAGAGCCACAACACATTATCCACATGATCATCGGAGGGATCGATGTCCCCCCGACGCCAGTGCTTAAACGCACTAAGATGTCGATTATAAGAGAGAAGCGATCTCGAACTCAGGATTACATACCTAAAGAAACCTTGTCCTTTAATGACGAAGGGTGAGATAATTCTGCCATTAAACATGGCCGGGACCATCCAAGAAATGAAGTTCCATGTGATCCAGGGCGACATGAGGTATAACACCGTGTTCGGAAGGCCGTGGATCCACAACATGAGAGCAGTACCCTCGACCCTTCACCAGGTTCTAAAATTCCCAATACCAGAGGGAGTCAAAACAGTCTACGGGGAGCAACCAACCACAAAGTAAATGTTTGTCGTCGATGAAGTGATTCTGATATCAATCAGCCTCGACCCAACTAGAGAAGCAGAAGACTGGCGGAGATGATGATTATGGGATCCCTCGATCCTTCATGGTCCCCGATGATTCCGACGCTATCAAATCAACGTTCGAAGAACTGGAGCAAATCACGCTAATCGAACATCTGCTCTGAACGAAAGGTATACCTGGGCACGAGGTTAAATCCCGAGCACAGGAAAAAGCTTATTCAATTTCTTATAGCTAACATGGACTATTTCGCTTGGTCCTATATTGACATGACAGGGATCCCACCAGAAATCAACACTCATAGACTAAGCTTGGATCCGAAATTCCATCCGGTAAAACAAAAAAGAAGGCCCCAGTCCGAGGTCAAACATGTCTTCATCAAGGACGAGGTAACCAAACTTCTTAAAATAGGATCCATTCGAGAAGTAAAATACCCCGAATGGCTAAAAAATATGGTGGTAGTCCCTAAGAAGGGAAACAAACTTAGGATGTGTATAGATTATAAAAACCTGAATGAGGCATGCCCCAAGGATTCTTTTCCTTTTCCTAATATAGATCGTATGATCGATGCCACGGCCGGCCACGAGACTCTCAGTTTTCTCGATGCCTACTCCGGGTACAACTAGATACAGATGAACCCGGAGGATCAGGAAAAGACATCGTTTATCACTAAGTACGGTACCTACTATTATAACGTAATGCCATTCGGTCTAAAAAAATGCTAGTGCAACTTATCAACGCCTAGTAAACCGAATGTTCAAAAAATAAATAGGAAAATCAATGGAAGTTTATATTGATGACATGTTAGTTAAATCCATGCGAGCAGAGGATCATTTAAAGCATTTGCAGGAAACTTTTGATATATTGAGGGAGTATAATATGAAGCTCAACCCCGAAAAATATGCATTCGGGTTTGGCTCGGGCAAGTTTCTTGGTTTCACGGTGTCCAATCGGGGAATCAAGATCAACCCCGATAAAATTAAAGCTATCGAGGATATCACGGTAGTGGATAATGTAAAGGTCGTGCAGAGGCTAACGGGACGGATAGCCACCCTAGGACGATTCATTACGAGATCCTCAAATATGAGCCACCAATTTTTCTCACTACTTAAGAAGAAGAGCAACTTTGTATGGACTCCGGAATGCCAGCAGGCCTTGGAGGAACTAAAGCGGTATTTATCGAGCCCGCCGCTGCTTCATACCCCGAAATTGGATGAACAACTTTACCTGTACTTAGTCTCAGAGAAAGCGGTAAGTGGAGTCCTGGTTCGAGAAGAACAAGGTACACAATTCCCTATTTATTATGTCAGTCGGACCTTAGGCGAGGCCGAAACTAGATATCCACACTTAGAAAATTAGCGCTTGCTTTAATAAGTGCCTCTAGGAAACTAATATCATATTTCCAGTGTCATCCGATATGTGTTGTAACAACTTATCCTCTTCGAAATATTTTACACAGACCCGAGCTTTCGGGTCGATAGGCCAAAGGGACCATAGAAATCAGTGGGTACAATATTGAGTATCGACCCTGAACCGCCATCAAATCTCAAATCTTATCGGACTTCGTGGCTGACTTTACGCCGGCCTTCGTACCCGAGATTAAAAAAGAACTAAAAAATTGACTAACAATGAGGCCGAGTATGAGGCCATGATTGCAGCTCTCGAAGTAGCTAGAAGCTTGGGAGCGGAAGTCGTAGAGGCTAAGTGTGATTCCCTCCTCGTGGTTAACGGAACTTTTGAAGTCCGAGAAGATCGAATGCAGAGGTACTTGGATAAACTACAGGTGACTCTACATTGATTTAAGGAATGGACCTTGCAACATGTACCCCGAGAACAGAACAGCAAGGCCGACGCACTTGCAAACGTAGGTTCATCGATCGAAGATGACGAACATAACTTGGGGACTGTCGTACAACTCATGAGATCGGTATTTGAAGAAGATCATGCCGAGATAAACTCCACAAATTTAACCTGGGATTGGAGAAACAAATAGATAGAGTACTTAAAGAACGAGAAGCTTCCATCATATCCAAAGGAATCGAGAGCTCGGTGCACAAAGGCAGCACGGTTCACCTTGTCCGAATACGGAACGCTATTTAGAAGGACGTTTGATGGACCATTGGCAATATGTTTGGGACCGGGAGATACCGACTACATCCTACGGGAAATTCACGAGGTCACTTGTGGAAACCATTCTGATGCCGATTCTCTTGTCCACAAAGTAATCAGAGCAAGATATTATTGGACCGATATGAGCAAGGATGCAAGGGAGTTCATTCGAATATGCGACAAATGCCAAAGGCATGCGCCCATGATTCATCAACCCGGGGAACTACTCAACTCGGTATTATCCTCGTGGCCCTTCATGAAATGGGGAATGGACATCATTGGCCCCCTCACATCGACCCTAGGTAAGGCTCAGTTTATTTTGTTTATGACTGATTATTTCTTTAAATGGGTTGAAGCACATGTTTTCGAGAAAGTCAAAGAAAAGGAAGTCATAAACTTCATTTGGGACCACATCATATGTCGATTCGGGATGCCATCCGAGATTGTATGTGATAATGGAAAACAATTCATCGGCAGCAAAGTAATTAAATTTTTCGAGGATCACAAGATCAAAAGGATTCCATCAACACCTTATCATCCCAGCGGGAACGGACAAGCCGAATCGACCAACAAAACCATCATCCAAAATCTTAAGAAGAGATTGACCGACGCCAAAGGAAAATGGAGAGAAATACTACCCGAGGTCCTATGGGCATACCGCACAACATCGAAATCCAGTATCGGAGTAACACCGTTCTTGTTGGTTTATGGCACCGAAGCTCTGATTCCGGTCGAGGTCGGAGAACCTAGCATCAGGTTTCAATATGCAACAAAGGAGTCGAATAACGAGACCATGAATACGAGCCTAGAATTGTTGGACGAAAGACGCGAAGCCGCTCTCGTCCGATTAGCCGCCCAAAAACAGCGGATCGAAAGGTACTACAATCAAAGAACCAATCTTCGACATTTTAACATCGGGGACTTGGTGTTAAGAAAAGTCACTCTCAACACCCGGAACCCGAATGAAGGGAAACTGGATCCGATCTAGGAAGGACCGTATCAGGTTCTCGAAATCATCGGAAAGGGATCCTACAAGATCGGCATGATAAATGTCAAACAACTATCGAGCAATTGGAATGTATCGCACCTAAAACGATACTACTGCTAAGGTACGACCCTCTCATGTTCATTTGTATTTCAAAACTAACCCTTGCAGGTGTTCGACTAGAAATATCGATGGATTCTTCAACACGAAGCCTTTACGTCTGAAAGCACGCGTTGTACTCTTTTTTCCTTAGACCAGTTTTGTCCCAAATAGGTTTTTCGGTGAGGTTTTTAATGAGGCAACCATTGATCGTGCTAACTTAGAACAATTCAACAGTATCCGAGGCCTCTTTACAATCAACCTCGAATACTGGGGGGCATTGCCATCGAATATCAAGTTCGATGCAAGGAAGTTACTTCATGGAAACAGGGTCTCGATAGGAAAAATTTGTAAGGGCCAAATGGTCAAACGAACCATGCCCACGTAGTTTGCTCGAGCCCTGGCACAAAACATGTACGCATGTATAATGATTTATAAAGAGAAATTTCTTCTTTACCGATATCTCATACCATAGAAAGGTTCTTCTACTTCATATTCTCGATCTATCATGCAAATAGGCTTAAGGGCCGACCATGACCGGAGTTCGAATAATTACCCCCCAAAATCGGGGACTGCCGTCCGAAAAATCAACGACATCGAATTATATAAACTCCGAAGATCATAAGCCTAAGAGGCAAATCCTGAACTAAAGATGGATTTTTTTAGGCCACGGCTACCCCACTCGGGGACTGATACTTCGGGCAAGCTCGAAAGTAAAACGGAAAAATAAGCCCAAGACGCAAATCCCGGACTAAAGAGGCTACAGCCAAATTAATACGAATCGGAGACGTCCGAATTTCGTAACAAAACAGGTATTCGAAATCAATCATAACCGGTTAAAAAGGATACCCCCCCCCCCCGCAAAATCATAAAAGGCTTCGATAATATTGTTCGAACTCTCGAACAATTCCCTATTTCATTCTAAGGCATTACAAGTTTCGCAAATACGAATGATAAGAAACTCTTTCAAGCCGAAAAGGGGACAAAGCCATAAACAATCTTTTTTACAAAAGCCTAAGGGTTACTTTACTTCGAGTTCGAGCAAGCACTCACTCGACCATAAATCCTAAGGGCTATTTTTTGTCTTGAGTTCGAGAGACTGTCCTTGCTCAAATAAAAAACCTAAGGGTTACCTTACTTCGAGTTCGAGCAAGCACTCACTCGATCATAAAAGTCTAGCGGCTATACTAATTCGGTTCCAATCAAATTGTTTAAACCTCGGATCTTAGAATACAACTTCATAAGTCTATAAGGAAGAAAGGAAGAAAGTTTTTATATATATGTCAAAAATCATTTATAAGGGCAGCATGGCCCAATCAAGTTTCTCTACAAAAGACCGAAATGGTCTTAAAAGAAACACAAAACATACTAATCCTAAAGGGCTTAGTCCTCTCCGGGAGCAGCATCTTTGACCTCGAAACCTCCTTCGCTTTCAGATCCGCTCATACTCTCGGTATCAACATCATCAGGAAAGGCCAACACTCTGGCTTTGGCTTCAAGCTCCTTAGCATTCTCGCTCTCGGCTGTAAGATCGAAGCCACGAGTATGGATCTCCTTGAGAGTCTCCCTTCGAGACTGGCATTTAGCATGCTCGACAACCCAGTATGCTCGAGCCTGAGCAACCTCGGCAACCTCCTTCGCTCGAACCTGAGCAGCTTTAGCATCGGATCGATAGATGGCCACCATTGCATCAGCATTTGCCGTGGCTATTTCGACCTCCGATTTGGCCGCTGCAAGTTTTGTGGCCAGTCTCTCTCGATCAAAAGTTGTTGAGCCCAACCGAGACTGGAACTCCTCGATTTCATTGGCTTGCACCAAGGCCTTCTCTTTCAAACCTCGGAGTTGTGTCTCAACCGAGGCCAGTTGAGCTCGGGCATTCTCCTTTTCTGAGGCAAGGCAGTCCATGTTCTTTTTCCACTCCTCGGCCTCCGCTTTCACTGCGTCCACTTCAACACAAAGCTGACTGATAACATCGAACTTTTGCTTGACCTGTGGGACTAAACTGTTAGCCATCACGCCCGAGTCAGTGACATTAACTTCAAAGATTCTTTTTACCTACTCGGTCAGTTCGACTTGTTCTTTTTGAGTTGCTTCTAGCTCAGCCCGAAGTCCTTTTTCTTCTCCTTCTCTCTGCTCACTGAGAAGTTTGAAGGCATCTCTCTCCTCAGTAAACCCTCAAATTTGGCTTCGTACCGGCTCAGCTCCCCTCGGGATCAGAAAAATGCCCCGTGATGAAGCGCAGAAGCCTACAAGAATAGAAAAAAGAAATTATACAAGGAAAGAAAAATACGAGTATGATAATTGACAAAGACAAAATATGAACTTACCCGATTCAGAGCCTGTTGAGCTTCGTTGAAAAGACATGACGCTCCCACCTCGCCCGAGCTCTTCTTCGAAGCCTCCGAGTCACCAAGACTGGTGACATCTTCTACCCCGACAAAATAACCACGGAAAGGGTCTTCCTCTTCATGGGCACCTTCTCCGTGATAGGCCTCCATGGCCTGAGCGTCGCGTATCATCGACTGGGAAAACGAAGGAAATGAGGAATCCCCAATCTCTATTGCCCCAAGTAGGTCTTTTGGGACGGCGCCTCCATCTTGGGGAGCCTCAAGCCCGTTTTCTGCACCAGCTTTCACCGCCTCTTCGACGTTCTCTTCGCCCCGAGGTAAAGCATCTTCGGTTCCCCTCTACTCGAGAACTTGTGCCAAAGTCTCCTCCTCGACCTCATCGAGCCTAGACGGAGCAATATTAACTCCCACCTATTCCAAAGCTTTCTGAATATCGGTGTCAGCTCGTGCACGGGCCACCAGCCAGGAACCACCTTCTTCTTCTTCTTCTTCATCCCTTAGTCTTTGGAGGGAGTCAGTGGGATTGTATTCCCCATGGGTTTATGGGCCGCTCTCTTATTTGGTTTTTGTTCCTCGGGGTTCAAGGCCTTTTTTCTCTTAATCTCCATCGCCGACTTCGAGGTAGGCGGTAAAGCCTCTTCATCTCCGGCCAAGGGTCTCATAACCGTATCCTTTCCGAGACCTACAAAAGGAGAAATAAACTCATACTTGAGAAAAAATGCTTGAATGATAGGCAAATCGGTAAGCCAAGAAGAAGGCTTACCATGAGTATGAGCCTCCCACCGGCCCTTTGACAAATCGCGCCACGCGCACTCAGCGTATGTTGACGTCGAAACCAGGCTCCTGACCCAATTCTCGAGGTGGAGAACCGCACCCGGCATCCAAGCAATGGCTGCGTCGAGAAAAATACTGATAAGAAAAAATGAAGAAGTAAAAACAACAAAAACTAAAAACGGGATCATACTTACGATTCATATTTCATTTCTCAGGAAATGGCATACTCTCAGCCGGGATTAGCTCCGAGGTCTTCACCCGAACAAACCGGCCCATCCAGTCCCGATCTTTGTCTTCATCTATACTCGAGGTGAACACCATGGTGGCCCGGCGTTGAAGTTTTATCAACCCACCTCGGTAAAGTCGAGGGCTATATAATCTTACGAGGTAGTCTAGGGTGAAGGAAAACCCGTCAATTTTGCTCACAAAGAAATGAAGCAGTATCACAATCCTCCAGAAAGAAGGGTGAATTTGACCAAGGGTCACCTAGTATTTCTTGCAAAAATCGACGATGACTAGATCAAAGGGACCCAGCGTGAAAGGATAAGTGTAAACATTCAGGTACCCTTCCACGTGGGCAGTGATCGCCTCCTCCGGTGCCGGTATCATAACCTCTTTGTTTTCCCAATTGCAGTCCTTTTTCACCGGATCAAGAAGACTTTTTGGTAGCTAGCATATATATCTTAATACCGGCTCGCATCGACCAACAACCGATGAGGGTTTCTCGACCTTAAAGTCGGAATCAATAACACACACCCCGGGAATAAGTTCTTCAAGGCGTGGCTCCACCATTATTTTCTCGCCGGTCGGTCGAGATGAGGAAGCAGCCTCTTTCTGCGGAACGATTTTAGATGTTTTGGCCATTTAGTTTTTTTGGGAACAAAGAAGAATGGAGATGGAAGTATTTGGTGTTTTATGAAGAAGAGGCAAAAAAATTTGAAAACTTGGAAATAGGGAGCTTTGAAGAAGGCAAAGAACTATGAAGATTGGAATAAAAAAGATTTGAAAGTAAAAGTTTGGAATGACAAAGAAGGGAGTTATTTATTGGTTTCACAACGACGGTTTAAAACTGGTAGTGGCCGACCATCGACTGACGCGCATTTAATGCCTTGATAACTGGACCGATGGGACGTTTGTCGCATACATCACAATCGGGCTCGTCGCTGACATCATCATCCACCAAGTCGAAGTTCGGAAATTCATATCGTTTCTCATCATCTTCTTTCCGAGAAACGAGGGGACTATCTGTATACGGTCAAAATCGAGTCTGCCCTTCATATGACTAATCGAGATTGGAACATAACGGTCCAAGGTTCATCATTATTATATCGATCCATGATATGAAGTTAGGTTGTCGAGCTCGAACCCTGAGACCGATCAATATCGAGACCGAGCTCGAGACCCCGAGACCGACCAATATCGAGACCGGTCAAGATCGAGACCGAGTCAAGGTCGAGCTCGAAACCGAGAGACCGACCAAGATTGAGATCGGCCAAGATCGAGATCGAGCCAAGAAACAAAAACCCGTTATAGCCGCATTTGGGGAGAGAATCTCGGCGAAAATCACGGCTTGAATCAAGGAAAAGCTAATAATATAATCTATCATGGGATCCTCACTATGTATTTTTAATTAATCTATAATGGTTATCATCTGTACATACACACATTGATTCATTCACATTCAGATTTACTGAGATTTACATAGCATCTAGCAAATATTATCCTTTTTGAGCTTTGATATTAATTCATCTTGTTCTCTTATCAATCACTCTCTATTCAATTTGGGTTTGTATTCATTCTTCTTACAGTTAATTTCGATATATCTTTACTTATTTTTCCAATTTGAACCAAGTTATATAACGTATCCTTGGAACTACATATAAATTCAACGCTATTCGTTTTTCGGGTAAACATACATGTTCGTGCAACGATATAGATTATTAATTTGCAATATTGTAGAAAAAGCAGCCTGCCTTGTTCAGTCTATTTCGTTTGTTTCAACCAGCTAACTTAGTACATGTTTAGTTACAAGATATGATAAAGTAAGATCTGATATTACAAGATGAACAACCCTCAAAATTAATTATCAAGATAAGTCTTTCTCGATAATAAATTAAAGCTCATGATACAACAATTTGAATTTAGATCTCTAGACAATTAGAGTGTTTTCTTGAGTTGTTGCATTGCTCGCATTTTAGATATGTTAATAAAATGGAAAAAAATGAGAGCCATTATTATGGTATCAGAATATGATCAGGCTTGGAGTTGAGAAGGTATCTGTACTGTTGGGGCCAGGAAAATAAACGATGATGATAAAATTGACTATTATATCAACTCCAAAATTGTCGATGTCCGTCACCTTTTTGTGGAGGAAGACATGAAAATGATCACATTATCACTTCATAATTCATAGGACACGTGTTGTTATGTGGTTGCTGTACCACAACTTGAGGTCTAATAAGTTGGACAGCTTCGTTTAAAGACGAATCTTACCAGAACAAACAGGATTGATAAGAAAAATTGTTTGATAATATTTTTCTACTGCCTTCTAGAATTTACATTGTTTTGAATGTCACGTAACATTTCTATTCCATTCACATATACCAATTACTTGAACATACATATTTATCATACTCAAATAATTCGTAACTGTCGTTGATTCGAGAGAAAAAAATAAACTAGTTGTTCCAACTTATAACATCTTTCTCTTGAACTCATGTGAAAGTATTGTTCGTACTTCATATGTATACGAAATAAGACAAATAGAATAGTAAATAGTAACAATCATACATAATGGCAAAACCCAATTTCAATTGAAACTAATTAGTTTAGTTGAAGTAGAATTTTTTTCTTCTCAATCATTTATTTTTAGCTGCATATTCGAAAGATGTAATTACGGGACAGGAAGATCATTTTGCTAAAATGTCAGACAGGTCGAAAGTATGCTTATAGACGACTAACCTCAGACTGGCCAAGATCGATATGTAATTTTTTGGGGCAAAATCTGGAGAAATAGTAATAAGAGTAATCTTTTTTTTCTTTATCACTCTATTTTCAGTTTATCAGCTTATGTTTCTTTAACTAAAAATTTCCTTTTTATGAAAAAAGTAGTCAAAAGTCAACAATCCATTGTAAGGCATCGGCATTCTGCAACACCCTTTAACTCTAGACTCAAAAACTTTTTCACTGTATATGCATACCGTTAGTATTGGATCTACAAAAATTAAGCGAGCAAAATAACAGAAATGAACCAACAATTTCAGTAATGAATAAGGCATCATTACATTAGAAAGTGTGATGGGCTTTTCCTGGCATCTTTTGAAAAAAACAATTTCGTTACAGCGATCAATTAGAAGAAAGAACTACACATATTCGATCATGTAACATATCAAATAATTATGAATAGAAGATAAGTGGTTATACTAATTTTCTCAACAGATGAAATCAGTTACGTGATATTAGTTCACCTTTAAAACAACAAGAGTTGCACGAAAAGAAAAAAAGGAGAAAAAGAAAAAGAAATGAATACCAGTATCAACCAAAACAAAACAGATGCCAAAAAATGCTACGGTTAAGGGAGGTGCCATATCCCTTCTTAAAAAGTAAACCATAATTATATTCCTAAATAGATAGACTGGACAAGTAAGGAAATTTATTCTTAAGCTACAGGCTAAAAACCAATAAACCAAAACTCCAAGAGCAAAGCAGAAAACTTGAATACAAGAACAACAGAAGAAGACTAAACTAACAGAGAGAAGCTTTGATTGAATATGATGCGATCCAGTACCCAATGTACTAGTAATCTGTTACAACCAAGTATAGATCAGTATCCCACGAGTCTCCCAAAAAGATACTTATCGACATAAGAAGCTCAAATGCACAAAAATTTCCAAAGTCACAAAAATCGTACTAAAACCCAAAAAAGATGATTTAGCCTTTTCCACAGAGTAATATGATCCAAGAAGCAAAACCTCTGCCAAGCAAATTACCAGCATATCAGGATATCTTCGCGTTAGAGAAGTCCATTTCTGGATGCTGCAGCACATCAAGAACAACATGAGTCAAGCTAGCTGATAAGGAGAACTGGATGAAGGAGACAACAAATAATACATGAAATCAACTTTTTACCTCTGCCATAAATTTCTTGAGAATTTCTTGTTTCTGTGTCTCATCACTTGTTGGAAGACCCATTGATTTCTGTCGCTGATCAAACTGCAAAAAGCATTTCCCATCAAGCAAATAGAAGTAACAAAAATCAAGCAAATAGAAGTAACGAAAATCACACACAATACCACAAGGAATAAATTACAACCAACGGGATATCATGAAGAAGCAACTAAAGTTGGAGGAGGCAAGACAATTAACATTTCAAATAGATGGTCCATACAAAGATAAAACACGTAACCTTCTATCTCATAACCCCATACCAATTACCAAGTGTGAGTCAGTTTGTTAGTTACCAACATAGGCTTCAGGGATCACAGGATACCCCATATCTCCAAGCAAGAAAGAACAAAAATTAATGAATCTTAACCGGGATAAACTATAAAGATATCAGAATCTGAAATAACCCTTTTTACTAATCCAAGCTATCAATTTGGCACAGAAAAT
This sequence comes from Nicotiana tomentosiformis, assembly GCF_000390325.3. NCBI lineage: Eukaryota > Viridiplantae > Streptophyta > Magnoliopsida > Solanales > Solanaceae > Nicotiana > Nicotiana tomentosiformis. Next base: position 89,877,332 of record NC_090814.1, read on the forward strand.
TTTACAAACTCATGAAGCTATGGCCTACGCAACAACAACATAAAACCCAGTGGAATACCACAGGTGGGGACGCTATGGCCTACGCGAAGTGTATTAATTTCTAGAGTACTTCTCAAATAGTGCTTACACAAAAAACTTCAAAATTTATGTAGAAACACTTGATCAAGTTTTTTGTACCCTTAATTTGTGAGGTGCAAGTGTAGGGCAACAATGTTTAGAATCAAACTTCAAACAAAAGTTTTACAACTTGATATAATAGAAGGCATTACTTTGGATTATAAGAAGGGCGCCCAAAATTGCGAGCTTTAAAAATATAGGTATGCCAAAACTGGTTCAAACGAAAAATGACATCATAGCGTCTTACAACCACTTCAAAGAGTATGTTTTATAGACAAGCACATAATTCCACACTTCAAATTTGAACAGTATGTTTTTAATGTCAAATGCACTACTCCACTCACAAGAGGGCCTCATCAGAAACAGTACTAAGGATCTGTTATTGGACTTAGGATAATGAACAGCCCATAAATCATAATGTACATGATATGCACAAAGCATGCCAAACCCTACCATGAGAATCAGGTAAAAAATCACGCAAGCAATTATGTCAACAAAGAGCAAGATCCAAAGTGAGCATGAAAACATATTGATCTCTATGGATTATAAAATGTAGATGACAAATAAAATCCTACCATCATCTTTTCCACAGTTGATCGCGTCTCGGGGTCCAAATCTGCGAGCTTGCTACTTTCAGGTTCTGCTTTCTGTGTATCGATTTCAGGCTCACCTTTTACACAACACTTCCACCAGTCCATCTGATCCTTCTTGGTTAGGAGTACAGAAATTGATTTCTGGTCCTCTGCAAATATGTTGAGTGAGTATTATTTTTGTTATCCAACAAGACTCCACTAAGGTCTACTTTGGAGCTCTTTAAGCACAACCACATAGTTTGGGAAAAGGAAAACCGGGATATCAGCCCAACTGTATCATGAGACAAAGATTGAAGGAAACTATAATAACATACCAAGAAACCCATCTAGCAAGTAAAACAAATGAGCAACTTACCTAAGCTCCAGAAACAATCATCAACTTTCACAGGTCGATAAAGTTCTCCCTGCACGCCCAAGGGAATGGAAGTTAATATATATATATATATATATAGCAAGGGCAAATTTTGACGATGCAATTTGAGAGGAAAATACAGCAAACAATATGAACACTACCAAACCGATGAATACACTTACATCAATTATTGGAGGCTGACCCTTTAGTCCAACTTTAAGACGGTTCTTTGATATATCACAAACAATAAACCTTGATTTTGTTCCAGGGGGTACAGGAATATTAACATTGACTTCCTGGAGTGATTGATTCCATGAATAGTTCTCAAGATCAAGGCCGTTACCTTTGTTGGGAGCTGCAGAGTGCATTGAGAAGTAATGGTAATACAAAACAAGAAATCTTGTAGCAATAGCAAACACTACATATAGCCCGATATAAAATGCAGCAAACAATACCAACACTTTACATGCAGTTGAAGTTTGCTGTAATGAGATGACAAACAATACTATAGCATGCAAGTGAAGTCAAAGGGCCATCAAGATCTACACCATTAGTTCATGAAAAGGTATACAAGGCTAAACTGAAAGTAGTTACCATTTTTGACAACCCATATAAGCTAAAAGAGGATAACAAATAAAAAGAGATAATGTCAGAACCACGATATGATCAAAAAAACAATTTAAAAAAAGCTTACTTCAGCTACCCTCCCAGACCGACCCCACTTGTGGGATTACACTAAGTTGTTGTTGTTGTTCTTTCAGCAAATTTGCAAAATATCAAGCAAAATAGTAAATTCCTCATATAATTTAGCAAGAAGCAGCAAGCAAGACAACTTTACGTCTGATGAGTTAAGCTACCACTTAAAGAGTAGACAAAGCATCCCGTATTCACGCAGGATCCGGGGAAGGGTTGCACCCCAAGAGGTGTGGCGTAGGCAGCCTACCCTAATGTAAGCATCAGTGGCTGCTTCCACGGCTCGAACCCGTGACCTATAGGTCATGCGGAGGCAACTTTACCATTGCTCCAAGGCTATAAGCTACCACCTAAGATGCATAAAGTTTTTTGAATAGACAAACTTTATCCATTGCAAACTGAAAATAGTCCATGACCACATAATCCAAAACAAACTTTTAATCGCCAACAGTTGTTTAAATAAATTCCAGAATGGCTATCTAACTAGCTGTTCATACATGATATTTTATTTTGACAAATAATTTAACATTAAAAATAACAATAAAAGTTAATCATAGATAAAACATAAACCAGCTCAACCGGGTAGTGAAATCCTTCTTCGTCCAACTAATATAACACTCTTCAATTTTGAGATGTTCCTGATGTGAGAAAGCACGGGAGAAAATATGTTATTGATATTGGATGTTCACTGCAATACAAGAGGTCCTTATTTATAGCTATACTATACAAGGACATACTACTCATATTCCAATATGGGACAAGACTACACTATGTACATAGCTGTAAACTATCACTCCCCCTCAAGTCGGTGCATACAAATCATATGTACCGAGCTTGTTACATATATAACCAATACGAGGACCAGTGAGGGACTTGGGTAAAAATATCTGCAAGTTGATCATTCGACCTCACAAACTTTGTAGCAATCTCTTCTGAAAGTATCTTTTCTCTGACGAAGTGAGAATCAATCTCAATGTGTTTAGTTCTCTCATGGAACACCGAATTTGATGAAATATGAAGGGCAGCTTGATTATCGCACACAAGTTTCATCCGACTGATTTCATCAAATTTCAACTCCTTGAGCAATTGTTTGGTCCAGACTAGCTCACATGTTGCCATAGCCATTGCTCGATATTGTGCTTCTGCACTAGACCGATCAACTACATTCTGTTTCTTGCTCTTCCAGGACACCAAATTGCCTCCTACTAAAACACAATATCCAGACGTAGAACATCTATCAGAAGGTGATTCTAGGTGATCCTGCCCAATCAGCATCTGAGTATCCAACGATCTACTCATGACCTCGATCCTCAAACAGTAACTCTTTGCCTGGAGCCGATTTTATATACCGAATAATGCGGACAACTGCATCCCAATGACTATCACGGGGAGAATTCATAAACTGACCTACAACACTCACAGGATAAGAAATGTCGGGTCTAGTTATTGTGAGATAATTTAATTTACCAACCAGCCGCCTATAGCTTGCAGGATCACTAAGCGGCTCCCCATGTCCTGACAAAAGTTTAGAATTCGGATCCATCGGAGTGTCAACAGGTCTGCAACCTATCATCCTTGTCTCCTCAAGAATGTCTAAATCATATTTTCTTTGAGAAATAACAATACCTGAGCTAGACTGGGCAACCTCAATACCTAGAAAGTACTTCAATCTGCCTAGATCCTTAGTTTGGAAGTGATGGAAGAGAAGCTGCTTCAGATTGGTAATACCATCTTTATCATTGCCAGTAATAGCAATATCATCAATATAGACTACCAAATAAATACATAGACTTGAAGCAGAGTGCCGATAAAATACAGAGTGATCAGCTTCACTACGAGTCATGCCAAACTCCTGGATAACCGTGCTGAACTTACCAAACCAGGTTCGAGGAGACTACTTTAGACCATAAAGTGACCGACGCAAGCAACATACAAGGCCGCAAGACTCCCCCTGAGCAACAAAACCAAGTGGTTGCTCCATATAAACCTCATCCTCAAGATCACCGTGAAGAAAGGCATTCCTAATGTCTAGCTGATAGAGGGGCCAATGGCGAACCGCAGCCATGGATAGAAAAAGGCGGACTGAAGCCACTTTAGCCACGGAAGAGAAGGTATCACTGTAATCGAGCCCAAATATCTGAGTATATCCTTTGGCAACAAGACGGGCCTTAAGTCGGTCAATATGGCCATCGGGACCAACTTTGACTGCATAAACCCAACGACAACCAACAATAGATTTACCTGAGGGAAGAGGAACAAGCTCCCAAGTACCACTTGTATGTATAGCAGGCATCTCGTCACTCATAGCCTGTCGCCATACTGGATGAGACAACGCTTCACCTGTAGGCTTAGGGATGGAAACCGAGGACAAAGAAAATATAAAAGCATAATGGGGAGATGACATATGATAACTCAAACCGACATAATGAGGATTAGAGTTAAGCGTGGTCTGTATATCTTTCCGAAGTGCAATCGGTGTACTAGGAGCAGGGTCCGCAGTAAGAGCAAGGTCAGGTGCAGGACGAGAACCAGTTGGACCTGATGTAGGGCGCGGACGACGATGATAATTCAAGAGTGGTGTTCCTGTGGCTTGGGAACTAGGAGGAACAACACTAGACTCCTCAACGGTTGATATGGGTGAAACCTCTGTAGTCGAAGGTGAGGGAGAAGCTATAGTAAACTCCTCAAAGGTCGGCATAGGTAAGACCTCAGATATATCATGGTGGTCAACAGAAGTAAAGAAAGGTTTAGACTCAAAAAATGTGACGTCAGCTGACATAAGGTACCTACGAAGATCAGGTGAATAATAACGATATCCCTTCTAAACACAAGAGTAACCAAGGAAGACACATTTGAGAGCACGAGGAGCTAAGTTATGAACAAAACACGTGCTCCCAAAAACACGAGGTGGAAGAGAGTATAAGGCTGACTGGGGAAACAATACTGAACGCGGAATCTGATCATTAATGGGAGATGAAGGCATCTGATTAATCAAATAACAAGTTGTAAGAACTGCATCGCCCCAAAAGCGCAACGGAACACGAGATTCAATTAGAACTTTAGAAGTGTGCGAGCAGTCTCAATAAGGTGCCTATTCTTTCTTTCTGTAACCCCATTTTGCTAAGGGGTATAAGGACAAGATGTCTGATGAATAATTCCTTGAAAAATCATAAACTGTTGAAACTGAGAAAATAAATATTCTAAGGCATTATCATTGCGAAAAATGCGAATAGAAATACCAAATTGATTTTTGATTTCAGCACAAAACTCTGGAATATAGAGAATAACTCAGAACGATCTTTCATTAAGAAAAGCCAAGTACATCTTGAGTAATCATCAATAAAACTAACAAAATAACGAAATCCCAAGGTTGAACTGACTCTACTAGGACCCCATATATCAGAATGAACTAAGGAGAAAACAGTCTCTACATGACTCTCAACACTATGCGGAAAGGAGGCTCGGGTATGTTTCCCAAGCTGACACGACTCACAATCTAATGTAGACAAACTGGATAAAATAGGCACCATCTTCTAACGTTTGGATAAACTCGGATGTCCTAAACGTCTATGGATTAGGTCTGGAGGATCTGTAACTAGACATGTTGTGGAAGGACGGAGTGAGTTAAGGTAGTAAAGGCCTTCTGATTCACGTCATGTACCAATTGTCCGTCCCATATTGCGGTCCTGCATAATAAAAGAATCGTCAGTAAAATATATACTACAATGGAGGGCACGAGTCAAACGACTAACAGATGCAAGACTAAAAGGACAACCGGGGACATAAAGAACAGAATTTAGGGTGATAGAAGACAAAGGGTTAGCTTGTCCAACTCCCTTTGCCTTAGTTTGACATCCATTGGCTAAAGTAGCAGTGGGAAGAGACTGTGAATATACAATATTCGACAAAAGTGATTTATTACCAGAGATGTGATCAGAAGCGCCTGAGTCAATGACCCATGGTCCAAGAGTACTAGACTGGGAAACACAAGCAAAAGAATTACAAGCAACAGAAGTATCAGTCTGGGCAACTGAAGCTACTAGTGGAGATGTCTGCTTACTTGCTCGATACTGAAGGAGCTCATTATATTCTTCTTTAGATACACAAAAACCCTGGTTACTTGTAGTCTCGGTCTGAGCAACGTAAGCATTTTTGGGTGAACGACCATGTAAGGAATAGCACATTTCACGAGTATGTCCAAGTTTGTGACAATAAGAACACTTGGGTCTAGATCTCCCAAAACGACCTCCTCCTTGTCTATTCTCCATAGTTTGAGACGCTCGAACATCCACTGTCTGAAATGCGAGAACAGAGGAATCAAGTATTTGTGATGAGATCACTAGGTGACTTGGTGCTGCAGCAAGGCGGAGTAATCGAGAGAATAATTCATCAACTGTAGGGACAGTCGGACTAGCCAAAATCTGATCTCGTACTGAATCAAGATCATTAGGAAGTCCAGCGAGGGTAAGAACTAGAAACATCTTCTGTCGCTGCTCTTGTTGTTTTTCCACACTAGCAGAAACTGGCACCTTCTCCTCAAATTCCTCCATGACTGCATGTACTTGACCCAAGTAAGTAGACATATCTAATTCCTGCTTCTTTAAGTTTGTCATCCGTAATATCACATCATAGAAGCGAGATATGTCATTAATGTATAAGGTACGAGCCTTTGCCCAAACAAAATAACATGTCTGGAATGGACGAAACAAAGGCATCAACTTGGAATCAATAGAACGCCACAAGATGCTACATAATTGAGCATCGATCTTTGCCCAAAGTGCTATCGCCTTTTCATCTCCTTCGCTAGACTGTTTGATTAGATGATCTTGAACACCTTGACCTTTACACCACAACTCGACAGATGAAGCCCAAGCTAAGTAGTTTGAACTTCTCATTAAGGGTTCCGAGGTAATCATAACACTAGAGCTTCCAGAACCCATGTTTTTAGACCCAAAAACAACAAATCCCAAAGACATGGTTGCAAATTATTACCAAATAAGAGAAAGAATCAACTGTAATCCACTGAAACAGAGTAAAGAAACACAGAAACAGAATAAGGAAATATTGTAGCTGCCGGAATCTTAATGTAGCTTTCGGAATCTTAATGTAGCTGCCGGAAAAAACTCAACGTGGTCGGAATGAAATGAAAACAATAGGGGTAGGATCGGAATCACCAGGCGACCCAACTGTTCTGAAGGAAGTTCTTCAAAAAATGGCCGGAAGTGGTCGTACGCGCCGGAGCGCGAGCTCACGTGCGTGAGCTTCTGGTGGCGCGTGGAGGTGCGTGAGGAGGCTAATGCCGGAGATTTTCACTGGGGTTTGGTCGCTGGACAGTGACGACTCTTGTGGTAGTGTTGGATTTTACACAAAACTGACGGAGACAAAGCAGACGCAAAACATCCTTAAAAAAGTCGCCGGAAAAAGACTTCCGGTGACTGATTTCTCTTCCCGGAATCGCTGGAATTTATGCACAGCGATAAATCTCTCACAATTGTGTTGATCCCATGTGAGAAAGCATAGGAGAAAATATGTTATTGATATTGGATGTTCAATACAATACAAGAGCTCCTTATTTATAGCTATACTATACAAGGACATACTACTCCTATTCCAATGTGGGACAAGACTACACTATGCATATAGCTGTAAACCAACACCTAAGAAGTTAATACCCTTCTATTTCTTAAAACTTCCACAATCTGCAAGAAACCAAATTCTTCAAACTACTCAAATTCTAACATTTGATCACTATCACTAATAAAATATATAAGTTAAATTACCTTACCAACATACAACTTTAACATCTCTAACGACATGCCTAGGCAAGTACCACCATATAAATAGGACAGAGGGAGTATGTGCTTGGGTTTCAAGTTTATACGAACACTAAGTATAACCCAGTTGTAGTATTCGTAATATTATACTTCATATAAGACAAGCTTACATTTTTTTTCTTTTTCCTAATACAAGATTTAAGTCTGTAAAACTTAAAGAAATCCAGTATCAACTTCAGTTAACTATAGCGAAAATGCATCACATTACTATCCAAAAGTACTATATATCAGGAACAATACATTCAGTACAGCAACAATCACGTTCAACTTTCAAGAGCCCAATTATTCAAAAGTCCAAAACTTTTAATCGCAAAATCCAAATTTGAACAGACTTAGTCAGCCAATGTAGTAGCATATCAACAATCATTCCCAAAGAATAGGTCGTTATGTAAATCCTCCATATCCATTCTGCTCAATTTCTGCCCCTTTCCTTTACTACCCAATTATTTGTTCTTTTCGAATAAACAGAGCCCATGCCAATGTATCATATATTAACTAATTTTACAGATCAAGCAATTTACCTCGAGGGCCCTTCTTGTCATCCTCATTTTCTTCCTTAACTTCCTTGACTTTTACCTCTTTAGCCTCCTTCTTTGTAGCAACAGCTGGAACCTCCTCTTTAACCTTCTTTTCGGCCGCCGCCTTTGTGTTTGATGTTTCTGCGTTCTGTTTCTTCTTGCGCTCCTCGGCTTCCAACTTATCTTTCACCATACGAACAACAGCATTGACATCATTAATCAGCGAATCACTCTTGAACAGATCCGATTCTCGGCCCACGAACTCAAACGCCGTTTCGAGAAACCCTAGAGGGTTAGCAGGATCAAGCACGGCCTTAAAGGGCTTTGTCGGCGTTGACGCCGCCGATGATGGTTTGTTATCTTGCTCCTCGTAATCGGAGATTATCGCCATGGATTGATCAAGATGGGGATTAGGGTTTTGCTATTGGTTTGAGGAGAGTAATATATATATATGAATGAAGACTGAAGAGTAAAACTTAGTGTAGAGAGTTTTATGTCAAATGTAAGACCCCGTGGAGAATTCCAGAAGACGTTACAGCCTGCCGGGCCCAGCTTCTAGATGCACCTTTTTTTTAAATGCTTTTGCCCAAAGAGTGACGTGTTTGGTAAGTTTTTGAAAAAAAAAAAGTGCATTTGAGCAGAAGCAAAAGTAATTTTGGAGAAGTAGAAAAAAATAATTTTTTCCCAAAAAAAGTATTTTTGAGAAAAATACACTTAGAAGCATTTTTTAAAAGTTTGGCCAAATAATAATTGTTGCTTAGAAGTGCTTTTCAAATTAATTATCCAAACATAAACAGTTTTCCACCAAAAGTACTTTTGAGAAAAAATACTTCTCAAAATAAACTGATTTTTACAGCTTGGCCAAACAGGCTATTAGTCTAGATTTTAGAAGATCACTTAGAATTTATAATTATTGAGGTAAATGGAAAAGCGATTTCACTTTCTAGAAATTTACATTAATCACCTTGGAAGTGGCCTCTTCAATTACAAGCTCAAGGGGCGTGTTTGGTAATGAAAGAAAATATTTTCCACGGAAAATAATTTTTTCCAAAATAAGTTATATTTTTACTTTTTTTTTTTGTATTTGGTTAGTATAAAATATTTTTTGAAAAATATATAATATACTCAAACACTATGGGAAACAGAATGGATAAGGGCGGGGAAAGTAGTCGGGCTGTGCGATTTCGGGCCCAGGGTCGAAATCTGGATTGGGACGAGGTTGGGGGTTCAAGTCGGGTTAGGGTCAAGGTCGGGATTCAAGTTTGGGGTTCAGGTAAAGGTTTAGGGTGGGGGTTTGGGGTTGGGATCGTGAACGGGGTTCGACGGTTCGTGATCGGGTCCAAGGTAGGATTAAGGTCTGGATTCGGGGCCGGGGCCAGGGGTCAGGGTAAGGTTTAGGATTGGGGACCGAGGTCCAAGCCCACGACCCTCGACCCTTGACTTTAGGCTCGACTCCCGACCTCGGACTTTGACTTCTAATTCTGAATTTCGACCCTTGACCTAGTACCCTAACCCTAAATCTCGGATTCGACCCTAGATTTTGTACCTCGATCCTGAACTTCAGATACCCCCCCTCCCTAGACCTTTGTGTTTGTGTTTTGGGGTCACGAAGTCTAAAGGTGAGCGGGGGAATGGTGGGGGAGGGGGGGAAGTTGGTAGGCTGAGGGCGGGAGAAGGGGTTTGAGGAGAGAAGTGTGTGGTAGGGGTGCCATAGTGAGGGTGGATTGGGGGTGGTCAGGGTATGGTCTGGGGGTTGGGTAGTGAGGGTATATATTGGGGGGGGGGGTAAAGTATAGGGGTAGGGTAGGTTGAGAGTAAGTTTTGAAAAATATCTTTCCTCTTCTTTGTAGGGAAATTATTCTCCTCAAATTAGAGAAAAATGGGTTCATAAAAAAATTATTTTCCAAAATATTTAAGCCAATCAAGCATAAAACTAAAACACACCCAAGATATCAAGATAAATTAGGAAGATAAAATAAAATAATATATAAATGATGAAGTGAAGTTAGTCGTATGGACTACTTTTGAATAATTCATTTTCAGGAAAATAGTTTATGCAAAAGAAAATACATCTTGATAATTTTTATTCAAGTTTTATCAGGATAGTGTTAGCAATCTCTATTTTCTATATAGTAAACCAGAACCTATAATATCTGCTTAATTATTCATTTTATAAAAATGAGAAGTTCAAATATACTCTGATAGAAACTAAGGGTCCACCAAACAGTATAAATAATCGGGTTCTCTATCAGTTCTCACATTAAATAAGCAAAAAGTAAAGAACACATGATATTTACGTGGAAAACTCTCTGCTCACGGGATTAAAATGACGACCAACCCTAGTAGGATTTCAACTCCACTAAACTGAGCAAATTTCAGATCATAATCTATTGCAATATAGGAATTAAACTATTAATCCCTCACCCCTTTACAATAACTCTATTGTAAGCCCTTTGCAATAACTCTATTATAAAGCAACACTCTTGACTAACTCTAGTCAATAACCAAAACAGTAATGGTTAAATGATGTCCTACAAAATACTTCTAAAAAGTCGTGTATGGATACAAGTAAATAACAAAAGACAAAGACACAACAAACTTAAGGCCTCAAGACCTCTATAGTGTTGGGATCTGGTCCTTGTTTGTAGCAGCTTTGTTCTTGAATGCACCTGGAGGAAACACTAGCGGCCGACACACATGAGAGAATACGTATTAATTGAATGATTTAGTCTAATTGAACAATTTATAATCTTCATGAGTTAGTCTAATTACGATTAATGCTAGTGTTTGCTATCTTGCAAGTCTTTCAATTATATTGCCCGTTAATGGTCTAATTGAATTTGAAAAGAACTTATTTAGGGATATATGAGAACTTTAAAATTAATATGCACTCAAATTATTTAAATTAACTACTTTGTAACTAAAGTTTATTATGTAACTTAAACTATAAATTAATTTGCATACTCATTTAATATAACATGTAATTTATTTGTTCTTTGTGTAGATAGAATATCGGAGTTGGATGTATAATAGAAATTATCCTAATCGTCAGTTTTTTAGGGAGAAATTTATAGAAGGGGTTAATGAATTTATTAGGCATGCAATATCACTTGAACCATTTCAAATCGGAGGAATGATTAGGTGTCCTTGTGTGAAGTGCAAGTGTTTGCATTTTTTTGGATCGCAGGATGCTAAGACTCATCTTTATAAAAAATAATTTATGGATAATTATTTTGTGTGGACTAGTCATAGAGAGGTTGATGGTAGTGATGGTGTATTTCATAACATAGTTGTTGGTGAAAGTAATAGGTCGGTGGGGAATAACGTTCAACATCCTAGATACCATGAAATGGTTGCGGATGCTTTTGGGATGCACTTCGAGTTTGAACCCCATGAAAGTGTTGAACAAGCTCCTAACAAAGAGGCAAAATATTTTTATGAGCAGTTAGAATATTAAGTATCAAATCAGATACCAATATTTTTCAAGCAGGAATGGATTCTTTCATTGGCCTTATGAGTGAACTAGTTAATCCTTCAACATACCTGAAGATTTTTATAAGGCTAAAAGATTGGTTTCTAAGGTAGGACTCTCGTCTATGAGAATCGATCGTTGTGAAGATGGTTGCATGTTATAAGGGTGATGCAGATTTGGAGAAAGTTGTAAATTTTGTGAAAAATCTCGTTTTAAGCGTGTTTACAACGGGAAGAAGGTTGCTATGAAGTCGATGCATTATTTACCTCTTATTCCTAGATTAAAGAATTTGTACGCATCGATGAGTTTCGCTCCTCATATGAGATGTCACTATGAAAATAGACGCCCGCCTGGTGCTATGTGTCATCCTTCAGATGGGGAAGCTTGGACGCACTTTGATAGGACGTAACCGGATTATGTTAGTGAACTGAGGAATGTTCGATTGGGCTTGTGTGCTGATGGTTTCACGCCATTTTCTGTTTCTGCAACACCATATTCATGATGGCCAGTCTTTATTACGCCGTATAATCTTCCATTTGAAATGTGTATGACTAGTCCATATATTTTCTTAAATTGTGTTATTCTCGGCTGACGAACGCAAAACACACACTTAAATATGCTCGCTAGTCGAATATAGTATAATATAATATCGTATCCATAAGGATTGGAGTTAAACAGTATTTTCGTAGTTTATAGCTAGATTATTATCCAAGATAATCAACAATTGAGAATTATGTGATTAAAAACTAAAATTAACTAAGAATCTAGAGCTAATCGACTATGATAATCGCAACAACAGTAAGCAAGGAAGATATCAATAGGAGAAAATAGGGGTTGATTAGATAGGTGCAAAATAATTGTCTGGGATTTAACTCTAGTTAATTCACTTCTAATGTTCAAGTGAGTCTTTCAAATTCATTCAATTATTAGTTCAAACGTTTAGTAGAAACTCCTCTCTCGATTAAGTCTCAACCTCATATTATGAACCAATTTACGCTCGGTGAAGATATGCAAGAATTCGTAGTGGATTGGTCTTTAGGAGAATCACTCTCGGTTATCCTCCTAAGTAGGTCTAAACAATAATTCAACTAGCCTATTTCGATTACTAAGAAGAATCAATAAATTCAACCAACAAGATAATGCAAAAACATCATACGGTATGCCTCTCTCGATTATATGAACATGTGAATATAGATGCAATAATTAAAATATCCAAAACGATTTAATACATAAAAACTAGAGTTAATATTCACAAACAAATATCAATACACCAAATCCATCAATCTCTAAAGCAAACTACTTCACAGATATGGAGTAATTCATTACAAATATAAAAAAAAATATAAAACAATCCAAACTCTTGCCTTGACTGAGTATTGAATGATGAATCCCTTGTGTTTTCGCTTCTCCACCTCCTTCTTAGCCTCCTTAGGTCTTAGATATGTCAAAAGTCCATAAAATAATATTTTACATATTTTTATACCAAGTAGGGTCGGGCACAAACGAAGACACCTTTTCCTCCGCGAAATAAGATTGTTACTCTATAAAAATTGTACAGGCGCACCCGCATGGGGTGATGCGCCAGGTGAGGCGGTTGTGGGAAATCCAGAGAGCTTGTTCTAATATGCAGCAGGAAATTTGGGTAGCCGCAGTGCTCCACGGGCCACCCCACGCGCTGCGGGTGTGTTGTTTTCTCAGAGTCTGGCTTTTTCTTGACTTTTTGATATCCGGACGTGGTTTTCGACCCCCGAATGCGATCCTGGCTTAATCCTTTGGGCTTTTACTCAGACGTCAAAGCTCAAAATCACTCTAATTAACTCCATAACATTCACATAGCTCGGAATCCTCCTACAAGATGTAAAATATACAACTAGTGCAAAACACTACCGATTAAAGCTCAAACTCTATTAAAGTGCAGTAAATTAGAGTGCAATAAGCGACTAAAATACGCAATTATAGCCTACCATCATCGGTCCCCGCAAACCAAAGAGTTTGATTGATGTATATTTGCAACTTCTGATTGATGAACTAAAACAGTTGTGGTATGATGAAGTTGAGACATATGACATATCATCAACTAAGCAAAATTTCAACTTGCGTGCTAACTTAATGTGGACCATTAATAATTTTCCTGCATATGGAATATTGTCTGGGTGGATGACTACTGAAAAGTTAGCATGTCCTTACTGCATGAAAAATGGTAAAGCGTTCACTTTAAGACATGGCCGAAAGCAGTCATGGTTTGATTATCATCGTCAGTTCTTGCAAGTTGATCATGAGTTTAGAAGGATGAAGAATGCATTAAAAAAGAATACAGTTGAACATGATTTTCCACCTCCAATTTTGTCTGGTGAGGAAATTTAGGAGGGGGTTCATAATTTCACTAAAGTTACCGAGGCCCCACCTTCTAGATTTCATGGATATGGTGTTACTCATAACTGGACAAAACATGGGAGTTACCATATTGGAAGGATAATCTTCTCCGACACAATCTTGATGTCATGCATATTGAGAAGAACTATTTTGACAATTTGTTCAACACACTGATGGATGATAATAATAAGACAAGATAACTCGAAGGCTAAACTGGACTTACAAGAATATTGCAGGTGACCTGAAATACATTTGCGGTCTGTGAACAATGGTAAGGTGTTCAAGCCTAAGGCCAGATACACATTCACTTTAGAACAAAGACGATATATTTGTGAGTGGGTTACAAACCTAAAGATGTCGGAGGGCTATCGTTCGAACCTGGGAAACACATGCCGATATGGTTGAAGGAAAGCTGACTCATATGAAAAGTCATGATTGTCATATCTTTATGGAAACCTTAGTCCCTATTGCATTTTGTGGTTTGTCTGAAAATATATGGAAACCCATCACAGAGATAAGTTTGTTCTTCAAAGACTTATGTTCTACCACATTAAGGGAAAAAAACCTATCTCAATTAAACCGGAATATTCTTGTAATCAGTAATAAGCCGGAAAGGATTTTTCTATATGGTTTATTTGATGTAATGGAACACCTTCCAATTCACCTTGTACAGGAGGCGCAACTTGGAGAGCCGGTTCAATGCAGGTGGATGCATCTATTCGAGTGGTAATGATCAATTCTTGATTCATTCTTGTAATTTTCTTTAACGTTATAATCTAATATGACAATGTGCAGGACTATCGGCAAGTGTAAATGATTTGTTAAATAGAGGAATATGATTGAAGGATCCATATGTGAAGCCTATCTTGCAAAGGAAACTGCCCATTTTTATTTTTACTACTTCGACAGTTATGTGCCATGTGCTAGAAATAGGCCCAATTGGCACAATGTTATGATTGAGAATGATTCATTATATTTACCAATGTCCATATTCAATCAACCAGTCTGAGGTTCTAAAGATCGATCAAAAGGGGGCCTAAGTAGTATGGAGTACAAATCAACTTCAAATCATGTGTTGCTAAATAGTCCGGAAGTTCAACCTTTTCTTAACTAAGTGTTGACATAAGATTAATTTACATGGACTACTATTTAATTCGGTTGATGCAACTAACACAATTTTCAATGTGTCGCCCAGTGACATTGTGAGTCAATTTGGCCAGATGTTGTATATTCTACATTTAAGGCATGGTTTAAACAGTGTGTAAGTGCATCTTACATACTTTCTCACATGTGAATATACTTGCTCACTTCTGATTTATTTAACACTAAATGTAGGTCAATAATCCAAAAAAATGGTGTCAATCAATTTTTGAAAGATATATCTTGGGGACCTGCACCTACGGGTATAACTATGTCTAAATATTTTGTGAATGGTTACAAATTTCACACCGAGGAATGCTCAAAGTATAAAAAAAGCAATAATAGTGGGGTGTGTGTCAAAGGTGGTGAAGGCAACCGGGATGGAGAAAATGATTATTATGGTGTGACCAAAGAGATTTTAAAATTATCATATTCAGGTTGGCCAAATAAGATTTATATATTTATATAAACTAGCCCTAGGCACCTTGCCTAGTGGATTTGCTAAAAAAAAAAGATCATACTTTTCCGATGCAAATGGTTTGACCCAACACATAAAAGAGGTACAAATGTACACTCGTAGTACAACATAATTGAGGGTATGATCACTATGATCCTTTTATAAGTGTAGAAAAAGTTAGGAAAGTGTATTATGCTCCATATCCATTGCGGAGGGATAAGGCTGATTGGTTGGTTGTAATCAAAACTAAGCCTGTTGGTAGGGTGGAGGTTGAGAATATGCTAGATGTTTCTTACCAAAACGATACCTCAAGTGTTAGCCAAATGGTGGATGATCAATTAGAAAATAACTTGGAGCATCCTCAACGCATATTAGAAGAGGTTGATATGGAGAAAATAACAATAATAGAAAATGAGGATGAAGAATCGGTTGATAAAAATGAAATAAGTGAAGAGGAAGAATTTTCGGACGAGGAAGGATACTTCGAAAGACGACTAGAATGTTAGTTTTTTCAAGCGCTCTCAACATATATAGATTTATATTCTCAATTCTAACATTTTCTTTAATTTATGCAGATGACCGGTAAGGGTCGAGGTAGGTCTAGGAAGGATAAGAGGCCTATTGATCACGAGGATGGTGCTACACCCTCGCTTCTTTCCACTCCACACTTGCATCCCTCCGATGCTGATGGCCGGCAACAATCTTCCAGGCACACATCTTTTCCACCACATCCATCTACTCATCAAACTACCTACCATCCGCCCTCCCAGTAGTATTCTTACCATTCTCCACCACAGGGATATACCCTGCTTCCTCCATATGATCATGCATATAGTTACATGAGTCCATCGAGTCAGTAGTCATAGGGCCATGTGGTGATACACTCGTCATCTGATCCATTTGCTTCATCACCATCTGGATCGCATCCATCTAGATTTTAGCCACCCAGATCGCAGGAGTGGTCTGGATCGCAACAAGGGTCTAGATCGCAGCGGGGGTCTAGATTGTATCCATCTTCATCAGCTATGTCACGACCCCAAATCCCTTTCATAGGATGTCATGACGGCACCTAGTCTCTAAGAATAGGTAAGCCTAACTATATGTCGAAACATCAAATAAAAACTTAAAATTTCAAAACTTCAACAATTTCATCAATAGACTATAAGCTCAATACGTACAATTTCCCAAAACCCGGTGAGATATGAGTCACAAGCTCTAGATACAATGCTGAACAATCCTATACATCATTGTATATCAGAAACATAAAGAGATAAGGAAACCATGGTAGAATGGGACTCCGAGGCCTGCGGACGCGGGCAGGTGTACCTTGAAATCTCTAAAGCAGCAAGATGTCACACTAATACCGAGGCTGATAGGATGCACCTGGATATGCACAAAATATGTGCAGATGCATAATATGAGTACACCACAACGATACACAGTAAGTGCCAAGCCTAACCTCGGTAGAGTAGTGACGAGGTCAGATCAAGGCCCTACTGGTAAAATAAGAAACAAGGCAGAAAATATAATGACATAATGAAATAATATGAAAGTGAAACAATAAAGAATTTACGGAAAGTAACAACAAGGAACCAAGGAAACAAATAATACCACAAAAGGAAAACAAGGATATTTATATGTTAAGGAAACAACAACCAAACAATACGACAAATAAAGAATATCAACATGGGCACTCCCGAGGTACCGCCTCGTAGTCCCAAATCATAAAAACAAATCGTAGTCTTTCCTTATATCACCGCGGGGGCCTTTATATTTGGTTTTGAAAATTATTTTTCTGAAAATAGCATCCCGCGCTTTAGCCCACCTTATCACACCACATGACTTCTAGTAGTTTCCCTACTAGCCACGCATATCAAGCCCACCTTATCTCACCGCATGCGTTTCAACACCTAGACCTTATACTACCGCATGCTTATCAATAATCACAATGGCACGACAGAAATCTCGTGCAACAATAACAAACGTACGGCAGAAACCTCGTGCAACAATAACAACAGCACGACAGAAAACTCGTGCAAACAACCAAACAATCACCTCAACAATAACACGAAAGCCAAACCATAACAACAAAATAAATTATATTTCATGACTTACACCTCGCCTCAAAAGAACCACGGCCTTGCAATTCAACATCAAATTCAACAGCAAGATATTTCAAGGATAGCAATTTCAAGTAAAGAATTCCACAGTTAAGTAATGAATACAAGAATCAAGAAAAGCAAGTAATTCAACTAAACATGTGAAGTTAGTTGCAAATAGGAGATAAGACAAGTAGACATGTCAAATTAGGCTAAACATGATGACTACAACATACTAGAGTAACTCAATTAAGGCATGATACGTAGCTAAAATCGAAATTTCAATATTTAGCCCGTATACGCAATTGTCACCTCGCATACATGGCCTTCACATATCACAAATTATCACCAAAATACCAAACCCTAAGGGGAATTTCCCCCACACGAGTTTAGATAAGTCACTTACCTTAAACCACGCTCAATCAATCAATTAGAAGGCATTTCTCTCGATTTTTCAACTCCGAACGGCTCGAATCTAGCCAAAACAATTTCATACTATAAATATAACTATAGGAAACTAAATTAAATAATGAAATAATGATCTTAGCTAAGAATTGAAAAATCGCTCCAATAAGTCGACCAGGGCCCACGTCTCGGAACCCGACCAAAATTACAAAAACCGAATACCCATCCGATATCGAGTACAACCATACAAAAATTACACAAATCCGATACCAAAAATCTCGTTCAAATCCCCAAAATTCGGCCTAACAAGATTCCTCCAATTTTCCTCAATTTTTCAACCAAACTCCCTAATTAAATGATAAAATCACTGATAGATTAAGGGAATTTAATCAAAAATGAGTTAAGAACTCTTACCCCAACAATCCCTCTGAAACTCCCTCAAAAATTCGCCTTAAACCGGGCTCTTTACGCCTAAATTGTGAAATATAAAGAAAACCCTCGATTTCGAATTTAAGTCTACTGTCCAGTTAATTCCTTCTTCGCGAACACAGAAAATTCCTCGTGTTCGCGAAGCACAAAGATGCTACTACCCAGATTTCCTCTTACGTGAATGTGGATTCCAGTCTGCGATCGCAGTGCACAAGGACTCTCAAGCTTCGCGATCGAGAAGCCCTTATCCCAAATGCATAGACCACGTGTGAGTCTCACCCTAGACTGCCTTCCTCATCGCGAACGCGTAACCCAGTTCGGGATTGCAGAGCACCAAGTCCTCTCCCTTCGCGAACGTGTGGCCATCTTCCCAAACGTGAAGGGTAAACTTCCAGCAAATCTCTGAAGACTCTACGCGAACGCGGAAGCATCATCGCTAACTCGTATAAGGACATCAGAACTGAGAAAAACTAGCAATCTTCAGAAATTCTTCAAAGTTCCGAAATACGCTGAACATGGTTCGAATCACACCTGAGACCCCCGGGAGCTCAACTAGACATACCAACAAGTCTTAAAACACGATACGCACTTAGTCGAGGCCTTAAATCACATCAAACAACATCAAAAACACAAATCGAACCCTAATTCAAGCTTAAGCCTAAGAACTTATAAACTTCCGAATTCCGAAACCAATGTTGATTCATACCAAAACAACTCTGATTGATACCAAATTTTGCACACAAGTCATAATTGACGTTATGGACCTACTCCAACTCCTGGAATCGAAATCTGACCCCGATATCAAAAAGTCCACTCCCTATCAAACTTTCCAAAAATCTTTCAACTTTCTAACTTTCGCCAATTAATGTCGAAATGACCTATGGACCTCCAAATCAACATTCGGACACGCTCCTAAGACTCAAATCACAACGAAAAGCTATTAGAACTGCCAAAACTCCATTCCGAAGTCCTCTTCACACAAGTTAAACTACGATCAACTCATACGACTTAAACTTCTAAATTTAGGGACTATGTGTCCTATTTTCACTCCGAAACTCTCCTGAAACCGACACCAAGCGCCCCGGAAAGTCACATAACCATAAAATGAAATAGAGTGAGCAATAAATAGGGGATTAGGGCTAATATTCTTAAAATGATAGGCTGGATCGTTACATCCTTTCCCTCTTAAGACAAACGCTCGTCCTCGAACGAGTATAGAGACATACCTAAAGTGGTGAAAAGATGAAGATAACGGTTACGCATATCATGCTCGATCTCCCAATTCGCCTCCTCGACTGGATGACCCCTCCACTGGACCTTAACTGAAGAAATGTTCTTCGACCTCAACTTTCGTACCTTCCTATCCAAAATGGCCATTGACTCCTCAACATAAGATAGATCGTTATCCAACTAGACTGAGCTGAAGTCTAACACATGAGACGTATCGCCGTGATACTTTAAAAGCATAGAAACATGGAACACTGGATGAACTACAGCTAGACTAGGTAGCAGTGCAAGTCTGTAGGCCACCTCTCTAACCCTCTCAAGAATCTCAAAAGGCCCGATATACCTAGGGCTCAACTTGTCCTTCTTCCCGAACCTCATAACACCCTTTATGTCCGAAACTCAGAGCAAGCCCCACTCCCCAACCATGAATGTAATGTCGCGAACCTTCCGATCCGCATAGATCTTCCGTTTATATTGGTCTGTAACTATGTACAAAGTCGATCCTGAATCAATTTAACCTTTTCCAAAGCATCCTGAACCAATTCTGTACCCAATAGCCTAGCCTCACCCGACTTAAACCAACCTACCGGAGACATACCATACAAAGCCTCATACGGGGCCATCTGAATGCTAGACTGATAACTGTTGTTGTAGGCAAACTCCGCTAGCGGCAAGAACTGATCCCAAGAACCCCCAAACTCCATTACACTCGTACGAAGCATATCCTCCAATATCTAAATAGTGCGCTCGGGCTGTCCGTCCGTCTGAGGGTGAAATGATGTACTCAACTCCACCCGAGTACCTAGCTCATGCTATATGGCTCTCCAGAACCATGATGTAAACTGCCTACCCCGGGTAGAGATGATAGATACCGTCACACCATAAAGCCTGACAATCTCGTGAATGTAAACGTAAGCCAGCTGCTCTGAAGAGGAAGTAGTTACTATTAGAATAAAATGAGCTGACTTGGTAAATCTATCCACAATCACCCAAACTGCATCAAACTTCCTCTGAGTTCGCGGGAGCCCAACAACAAAATCCATAGTAATCTGCTCCCATTTCCACTTCGGGATCTCTAGCTTCTGAAGCAATCCACCTAGCCGCTGATGCTCATACTTCACATGCTGGCAATTTAGGCACCGAGATACATACTCCACTATATCTTTTTTCATTCTCCTCCACCAATAATGCTGCCTCAGGTCCTGATACATCTACACGACACATGGATGAATGGAGTACTGTGAACTGTGAGCCTCCTAGAGAATCAACTCATGCAAGCCATCTATATTGGGCACGCATAGCCTACCCTGCATCAGTAATACACCGTCATCTCCAATAGTGACCTCCTAGGCATCGCCGTGCTAAACCGTGTCCTTGAGGACAAGCAAATGGGGGTCATCATACTGACGCTCTCTGATACGATCATAAAGAGAAGATTGAGAAACCACACAAGTCAAAACTTGGCTCGGCTCTGAAACATCTAATCTAACAAACTGGTTGGCCAAGGCTTAAACATCCAAGGCTAGTGGCCTCTCTGCTACTGGTAGATATGCTAAGCTGCCCAAACTCTCCGCCTTGCGACTCAAGGCATCGGCCACCACATTGGCCTTCTCGGGATGATATAGAATGGTGATATCATAGCCCTTAAGCAACTATAATCACCTCCGTTGTCGCAAGTTAAGATCTTTCTATTTGAACAGAAGTTGTAGACTCCGATGATCGGTGTAGACCTTACAAGGGACACCGTACAAATAGTGCCACCAGATCTTCAAGGCATGAACAATAGCTGCTAACTCGAGGTCGTGGACAGGATAGTTCTTCTCATGCACCTTTAGCTATCTAGACACGCAAGAAATCACCCTACCATCCTGCATAAACACCGTGCCAAGATCAATGCGTGACGTATCACAATACACAGTAAAAGACCCCAAACCTGTAGGCAATACCAACATTGGGGTTGTATTCAAAGCAGTCTTGAGCTTTTGAAAGCTTTTCTTACATTCCTCGGTCCACCTGAATAGAGCACCCTTTTAGGCCAGCCTGGTCATAGGTGCTGCAATAGACGAGAAACCCTCTATAAATTGATGGTAGTACCCCGCCAAACCAAGAAAACTCGGATCTCCATAACTGAAGACGGTCTGGACAAACTCTGCATTACTTCAATCTTCTTCGGATCCACCTTGATCCCCACACTCGATACTACAAGATCCAAAAATGCCACTGAATCTAGCCGAAATTCACACTTCGAAAAGTTTGCATATAACTTATGTTCTCTCAAGGTCTGAAGCACAGTCCTCAAGTGCTGCTCATGATCCTCCCGACTTCAGGAGTACACCAGAATATCGTCAATAAACACAATGACGAACGAGTCAAGATAGGGCTGAGATATACTATTTATCACGTGCATGAATGTTGTTGGGGCATTGGTCAGCCCAAACGACATCACAAGGAACTCGTAATGTCCAAACCGAGTCCTAAAGGCAGTCTTCGGTATATCTAGCTCCTGAATCTTCAAATAACGATAGTCTGAATGCAAGTCTATCTTAAAGAACACTCTGACACCCTGAAGCTGATCAAATAGGCCATCAATACGTGGCAATGGATACATTTTCTTCAATGTAACCCTGTTCAACTGGCGATAATCAATACACATTCGGATAAAACCATCCTTCTTCCTTACAAATAAGACTGGAGCATCCCAAGGCGACACACTAGATTGAATGAAGCCCTTATCAAGCCACTCATGCAACAGTTCCTTTAACTCTTTCAACTCTACTGGGTCCATACAGTAGGGTGGAATAAAAATGGGTTGACTGCTCGATAACAAATCAATACCAAAGTCGATATCTATGTCGGGCGGTATGCCGGAAGGTCCGCCGGGATTACATCTGGATAATCCCTTACTACCGGAACTGACTCGATGGTAGGAGTATCAACACTGACATCTCTCACATATGCCAGATACACATCACACCCCTTCTCAACCATCCGCTGATCCTTTAGGAATGAAATAACCATGCTAGGAACATAATCTAAAGTACCTCTCCACCCTAACCACGATGGACCTGGCATAGCCAACATCACCGTCTTGGCGTAACAATCAAGGATAACATGATAGGGAAACAACCAATCCATGCCCAAAATAAAATCAAAACCTACCATATTGTCATGACCCAAACCGATGGGATGTGACGAGTGCCCGAGTTCTACCTACCGAACACCCCTAAGCATACGTCTAAGATATAAACATGAAATAAGTGTAGGTCATGCATAACATCTACCCCAAAACTGCTGAATCGTGTGAATAACATATGTGAGGAGACATACTCAAAAGACATATATATATATACATGCGGAATACAGTAGGGCGAGCCGACAAGGCCACATACTATCCAACTATACACGACTGTCTACAGACCTCTAATAGAGTGTAAAACTGTATAAAGGACTGGACTGGGCCCCGTCATACCCTTATATGTATACAAAAGTATCGTACCAAAACTCAATAGCAGCTTCGGATCAAATGGAGCACACCAACTCTTGCTAAGCTATGATCCTAAGGATGGGGACCGTCAGCCTGTGTACCTGCACCTGCGGGCATGAAACGCAGCCCCCCAGGCAATAGAGGAGTCATTATGAATAATGTACCGAGTATGTAAGGCATAAAAATCAATATATAAAAGGCATGAAAGAAACATAGAGTAAAGAACTCGACCTGTAAGTCTGAATAGCTCTGTGGATCATGAAAATATTTATAATGTCATGCGTATGCGTATAAATATCATATCATGCATAGGTATATGCGTACATAACATTATCAAGCCGCTGAGGGCATCCCATCATATCATCTCAACCTCTGTGGGTAAAATCACAAACGTATACCAGCTGATCAGGTGGTGGTGCTTATATAACGCCATAACTTTTCCTCATATCCCATACATATATAATATATGCGTATATAATGCTATCTGGTCATGGGTTAATGTACATGTATAAATAAATGCAATACATAAAGAAGTAAGTCTATAAGATCTCTCGGAATATCATAAGACCCATGAACAGACGATATGATAGTAAGACATATGGGGAATCAAGAACATAGGCAACCCTAGTACTTCTAGGAATAGAATCATTTGTGAAAGTTGTGTGCTTTCTCGTTTCATTACATCATATGGATCATGACAAAAGGAAAGAAGGGATAGCCTTAAAATACCTGTATGATCTCTTCCTTATTACTCAACCAAGCTCAACACAACTTCTTGCATCTACAACAAGTGAAATAATATTACCGTTAATATATAATGTCGTACCATCATATTTGGCTAGTCGTATGGCTGAAGGAAAATCGGGCAGCAACTCTTCTATTTTTTAATACATCCCAAAGACCACTATGGGTCATCAACAGCCCAACAACAACAACTATAACCAACAATAGCAACAACAACAATATAATCCAATATGAGTTTCTCCGATTATCTTAACAATTATATTGAGCGGCAAGCTCGTTTTTACTCATAACAAGATATAAATTGAATCTAACTCTTATACCATAAATTAGTTTATAAACTTCAGAACATCATACTTATATGTACTATATTATTTCTACTTCAAAACATCCACAAAATCCCTTCCAAAACAGCCCCACACATCTAGCAACTTAATTTTTATCGTCAATCACTTGTTTTTCATCTTTTCTTCTTCAATCAACTTAATTAACACCTAGAAAAGCTTAACAACAACAGCCACAATATTATAAAATTATTTCTTACAATTTTGAACCACCACAAACCATATATTTAGCCACAAAACAGTCCAACCAAAAAGACAACCATATCCCATGTTCTTTCAAGTGCTATCTTATGATTTTTCACTCAAACAACACAACCAACACAAGAATAACCTTAGGTACAATCAAGAAGATGTTATACATACCTTGGAAAGTAGCTACAACTCGAAACTCTGTCTCAACTTAGCTCACAATAGCCCTCAATCACACTACAACATCTTAGAAGCATTCTCTTGTAATCTTTAACAACTTTGATGATGATTTGAGTTGATTTCCCTTGAGTTTGATTCTTGGGATCTTGGGATATATTAGAGAGGGTTTTGGAGAGCTGTTGCACGAAAATTGGGTGAGAAATGACCTTAAATGAGGCTGAAACATCTTTTAAAATACGTAAGGTCGATGGTCGTCTCAAGTGGGTCCCAATCGAGCTACTTGCGTAGTCTCGCAAAAACGCAAATATCTCTCTACTCCGACGTCGTATCGATAAAATATTTAATGAGTTGGAAACTAGACTCGTAGATCATCAATTTGGTATATAATATATCCCAAAAAGATCCCATATAGTACACGAAATGTATTTCTCAAAAATCTCTATTACAAGGAAAATTCTTAGTCGATTTTTTCGCAACTTTAATCCGATTTTCCCAAACTTTATATTTTCTATCCAAACATCATATATAGCCTTATTATGACTTTAAACATATTTAAATCATGATTAATAAGTCTCATATTGATTACGTCACCTTGGGACGCACAAGGTGTAACAATTCCCCCTCCCCCCCTAGAAACATTCGTTCTCGAATGTTAAACTCCCAGAAATCTATAGAAATTTTGGTAGAGTCTCCTCTGTAACGGTACTACTATCAACCTATCACAGAACAAACATAACAATACAAAGCCACACAGGGCCACAATCATCAATAACACCAATAGACTCACACAACCAAAAACAATAACTAACATAAGAATCAAGTATCATATACGTACCTAAAGGCTGTGATGTCTCAGTCTGATCCTCCTCCGGAAGCGGAAACAAGTAAGGATACCTAGTCTTCATTTCTTCTCCAGCTTCCCAAGTTATCTCCTCCACATTATTGTTTCTCCAAAGTAATTTAACCGAAGCTACATCCTTAGTTCTTAATCTCCGAACTTGTCTATCTAGTATAGCAATGGGAGCTTCCTCATATGATAGCTGCTCTGTAACTTGAACATCGTCAACTGGAATGACTTTAGAGGGATCTCCAATACACTTACGGAGCATAGACACATGAAATATTGGATGTACAAACTCCAAGTTGGAAGGAAAGTCTAACTCATATTCTACTTGTAAGCACGTAATTTTTGACTCGCACAATTTTTATGCTAGTTGTAGTATTTTAAATATTTACTTGAGTTATTATAGATTTTTAATCCATTTTTATTACCACTTTATTAGTTTAATTTTATTGTTTTAGTATTTAAAACTTAAAAGAAAATACAAAAGAATAGTTTCAATTTTTATATTTCGTTTTATTTTTATAGTTTATTTTAATTAATTAAGAGTAATTTTTATATTTTTATAAGTACATTACATTGTTTTAGTCTTCCTACTATTTTTAAGCCCAGCAAAACAAAGGTCCATTCTTCCCAACTCATTAGCCCACTTAAGTGCAAGATTTAATCTTAGCTATCTATTCGTCTAATTTAATGGCTCATGTCAATTCTTACACCCATATTTAAACCCAATTATAGTCAAACCCTACCTTATCTTTTAATTCTAGAGCACCGCCAAAGAGAAGAACACACAGACAAGAGCAGCCACCCCCAAGAGATGATCTCTTTGGACCCTTCATCAGAACTCACAAAATCAGCCACTCCCTGATAATTCCCTTAAGCTTCAACGACAGCTGTGGCATTTTTCCCTCATTGAAACTAGCTAGCTTCACCCTCCGTCAAACACCATTTTCATCACTTAAAATACCTTCAAAACCAGCCGCCCAAAGCACCTTCTTTAGCTCCAAAGTACCATTTAAAAATACCCAAAAATGGACGAGTCCGTTCTGCGACGTCGATTTCGGTCCATGGTCCTAGTCCGTAGCTCATTTGAGGATTACTATTCTACAGTTTCTATGTTCATTGTATCTGCTCCAAAATTTCAGCAATAGAAGGTCCGTTCTTTCATTTCTTCACTGGTTATTTACCCGTATGTTTTGTTACTTGCGTGCATAAATGAATATACAGCATGGCATTCCAGTTCATTTTACTGATTTTTGGATTATTTGATCTAATTTGTTTCCTCATCTCAACATTGATGAATATTAATCCATATGGGTTTTGGGGTAAATTTTTGTCTTAGCTATCTACATTATATAAGAATTGGACAATTAGTTTTGGATCTAAGTTGGTCACGGGGGGGACGGGGGGTGTGAGCACAAAAACCAAAGGGATTGGATTAGCTAATAGTGTTGTATAACTTTGTTTAAGTTAGGCTTTTGTTGATTTATTCTTCTGTTTGGTCCTGCTCAATAAAGTATGGATAGATACTATATATTAATGGAATTTGGGGTTTGTTTGACAATTGAAAAGAGAAATCTAAGTCTTTAACTTGGCCTGAACAAGCTAATCGGCCCGCTTGTCATGTACTAATTGATTTTTGCCAAATATAATTCCAAATAGAAGGAAGTTTCTAGGCGCTAGTTGCTTTAGGCACGTTTAATAAAATAATTGTCGTGACAATGGGTACGGTTCCCGTGGCATAGTAATGGTATATAATCCCCAATTTGAGTGTGCGTTTCACGCGACTTGACCACAACTTCAAACAAATAATAAAAGTTAACACGTTGTAAATCGCGGGTGCGTTTCACGTGGCGCGATTCATAATGTGTACAAAAACAACGAGTGCCGACATCGCGACTTGTTCAAGCAGATTCCATAAATACTAAAAACGGTTTTAGAAGTAAAAAATGCACAATAGGTTTCAAACATGCAATAAATCAGAAATTATGCCAGTTATTAACAGTTGAGCGACCGTGCTAAAATCACGGAACTTGGGAGTGCCTCACACCTTCTCCCGGGTTAACAGAATTTCTTACCCGATCTTCTGTGTTCGCAGACCATAAATAAGAGTCAATTTCCTCGATTTGGGATTTAAAATAAATATGTGACTTGGGACACCATAAATTATCCCAAGTGGCGACTCTGAAATAAATAAATAATCCCATTTCGATTCATGTCACTTAAATTGGAAAAACTCTTCTATTCCCACCGGAAAGGAGGTGTGACAGCTCTGGCGACTCTGCAGGGGAAAAGAACCCAAAATCTCTGGTATAAAAACAATGAGTGCGCGACATCACGACTTGTTCAAGCAGATTCCATAAATACTAAAAGCGGTTTTAGAAGTAAAAAATGCACAATAGGTTTCAAACATGCAATAAATCAGATAATTATGCCAATTATTAACAAATGAGCGACCGTGCTAAAACCACGAAACTCGCGAGTGACTCACACCTTATCCCGGGTTAACAGAATTTCTTACCCGATCTTCTGTGTTCGCAGACCATAAATAAGAGTCAATTTTCTTGATTTGGGATTTAAAATAAATCGGTGACTTGGGACACCATAAATTATCCCAAGTGGCGACTCTAAAATAAATAAATAATCTCATTTCGATTTATGTCACTTAAATTGGAAAAACTCCCCTATCCCCACCTGAAAAAAAGAGGTATGACAGCTCTTTGTTTGATCCTGCTCAATAAAGTATGGATAGATACTATATATTAATGGAATTTGGGGTCTGTTTGACAATTGAAAAGAGAAATCAAGTCTTTAACTTGGTCTGAACAAGCTAATCGGCCCGCTTGTCCTGTACTAATTGATTTTTGCCAAATATAATTCCAAATAGAAGGAAGTTTCCATGAGCTAGTTGCTTTAGGCACGATTAATGAAATGATTGTTGTGACAATGGGTACGGTTCTCGTGGCATAGTCATGGTATATAATCCCCAATTTGAGTGTGCGTTTCACGCGACTTGTCCACAACTTCAAACAAATAATAAAAGTTAACACGTTGTAAATCGCGGGTACGTTTTACGTGGCGCGATTCGCAATGTGTACAAAAATAACGAGTGCACGACATCGCGACTTGTTCAAGAAGATTCCATAAATACTAAAAGCGATTTTAGAAGTAAAAAATGCACAATAGATTTCAAACATGCAATAAATCAGATAATTATGCCAGTTATTAACAGTTGAGCGACCGTGCTAAAACCACGAAACTCAGGAGTGCCTCACACCTTTTCCCGGGATAACAGAATTCCTTACCTGGTCTTTTGTGTTCGTAAACCATAAATAAGAGTCAATTTCCTCGATTTGGGATTTAAAATAAATTTGTGAGTTGGAACACCATAAATTATCCCTTGGTCACGGGGGGTGTGAGCACAAAAACCAAAGGGATTGGATTAGCTAATAGTGCTGTATATCTTTGTTTTAAGTTAGGCTTTTGTTGATTTATTCTTCTGTTTGGTCCTGCTCAATAAAGTATGGATAGATACTATATATTAATGGAATTTGGGGTTTGTTTGACAATTGAAAAGAGAAATCAAGTCTTTAACTTGGCCTGAACAAGCTAATCGGCCCGCTTGTCATGTACTAAATGATTTTTGCCAAATATAATTCCAAATAGAAGAAAGTTTCTGAGCGCTAGTTGCTTTAGGCACGATTAATAAAATGATTGTAGATAATGGGTACGGTTCCCGTGGTATAGTAATGGTATATAATCCCCAATTTGAGTGTGCGTTTTACGCGACTTGACCACAATTTCAAACAAATAATAAAAGTTAACACGTTGTAAATCGCGGGTGCATTTTACGTGGCGCGATTCGCAATGTGTACAAAAACAACGAGTGCGCGACATCATGACTTGTTCAAGCAGATTCCATAAATACTAAAAACGGTTTTAGAAGTAAAAAATGCACAATAGGTTTCAAACATGCAATAAATCAGATAATTATGCCAGTTATTAACAGTTGAGCGACCGTGCTAAAACCACGGAACTCGGGAGTGCCTCACACCTTCTTCAGGGTTAACAAAATTTCTTACCCGGTCTTCTGTGTTCGCAGACCATAAATCAGAGTCAATTTCCTCGATTTGAAATTTAAAATAAATCGGTGACTTGGGACAACTGGCTACTCTAAAATAAATAAATAATCCCATTTCAATTCATGTCACTTAAATTAGAAAAACTCCCCTATCCCCACCGGGAAAAAGTTGGTGTGACACTACTTGGCCTACTCTGTGTATAATCTTATAAGGTCCAATGTACCGAGGGCTAAGCTTTCCTTTCTTACCGAACCTCATAACGCCCTTCATCGGGGATACCTTTAGGAATACCCAGTCGTCTACCTGAAACTCCAAGTCTCATCATCGATTATTTACATAGGACTTCCGACGACTCTGGGTTGCTAATAGACTTTCCCTTATAATCTTAATCTTCTCAACTGCCTGCTGTACCAACTCTGGTCCTACTAACTTAGTTTCCCCAATCTCGAACCATCCGATAGGAGACCTACACTTCCGTCCGTAAAGAGCTTCGTATGGAGCTATATGAATATTGGAATGATAACTATTATTATATGTGAACTCAATATGTGGAAGATGATCATCCCAGATACCCCTGAAGTCTATCACACAAGCCCATAGCATATCCTCCAATGTCTGAATAATACGCTTAGCCTGACCATCTGTCTGGGGATAAAATGATGTACTAAGACTTACCTGAGTCCTCAATCCTTTTTGGAAGGACCTCCATAAATTAGATGTAAACTGAGCACCTCTATATGAGATAATAGATATATGGACACCATGAAGTCGTACTATCTCCTTAATGTAAAGCCTTGCATAATCCTTTGCTGAATACGTAGTCCCGACAGGCAGAAAATGGGCTGATTTTGTAAGTCTATCAACAATAATTCATATAGAATCGAACTTACGCTGGGTACGAGGTAAGCCTATGATGAAATCCATATTAATCACTTCCCATTTCCAAGTCGGAATCTCTATAGCCTACAATAATCCACCGGGTTTCTGATTCTCAATCTTAACTTGCTGACAATTAGGGTACTGAGCAGCAAACTCTGCTATATCCTTCTTCATTTCGTCCTACCAGTACATTCCCCTAATATCATGATACATCTTCGTCACTCCTAGATGGATAGAATAACGAGAATAGTGAGCTTCTCCCATAACCTGCTGGCGCAACCCTGCCACATTAGGAACACATAATCGACCTTGATATCTGAGGACTCCATCTCATGTAATCTTAAATGGCGTCTTCTCCTTTTGAGGGATTGTATCTCTGTAGTGAGCTAGCATAGGATCTTCATACTGGCGTTCCTTCACTTCAGTTACTATAGAGGAAGTTGCCGTGTCCTGAATAGTAACTCCGGTACCACCTGAATCTAGTAATCGAACTCCAAGATTAGCTAGCTAATGAATCTCACGAGCTATCTCACTCTTCTCTGGCTGTAAATATGATAGGCTACCC
Source organism: Nicotiana tomentosiformis (assembly GCF_000390325.3). NCBI lineage: Eukaryota > Viridiplantae > Streptophyta > Magnoliopsida > Solanales > Solanaceae > Nicotiana > Nicotiana tomentosiformis. The sequence goes on from NC_090814.1 coordinate 89,908,346, forward strand.
ATAGATCTATGGTTGAGGGCGTCAGCTACTACATTCGCCTTCCCTGGATGATATAAAATATCAACATCATAGTCTTTCAGTAGCTCCAACCATCGCCTCTGACGTAAATTCAATTCCTTTTGCTTGAATATATATATACTGAAGGCTCTTATGGTCAGTATAGATATCAACTTGAATGCCATACAAATAGTGCCTCCACATCTTTAGTGTATGAATCACCGCGGCTAACTCTAAATCGTGGGTTGGGCAATTCTTCTCGTGGTTTCTTAGTTATCTAGAAGCATAAGCGACAAACGTACCATGCTGCATCAATACACAACCCAATCCAATGCTTGAAGCGTCACAATAGATAGCATAGCCATCGGTCCCTTCTGGAAGTGTCAGAACCGGTGCTGAAGTCAATCTGTCCTTCAATGCCTGGAAACTCCGCTCACAAGCATCAGTCTACTGAAACTTAGTTGCCTTCTGAGTCAACTTTGTCAATGGTGCTGAAAGAGAAGAAAAACCCTCTACAAATCTCCTATAATAACCTGCAAAACCCAGGAAGCTACGAACCTCCGTCGGTGTCGTGGGTCTAGGCAAAGTCTTCACTGCCTCAATCTTCTGTGTATCAACCCGGATACCCTCACCTGACATAATATGACCAAGGAAGGCTACAAAATTCAACCAGAATTCATATTTAGAGAATTTTGCATACAACTTCCTTTCTTGTAGAACTCTGAGTATAGTACGTAAATGATCTGCATGCTTAACCTTTGAACGGGAGTAAACCAAAATATCATCTATAAATACAATCACGAACTGATCTAGAAAGGGTCTGAATACACGGTTCATCAAGTCCATGAATATTGTTGGGGCATTGGTCAACCTGAACGACATAACTCGAAACTCAAAGTGCCCGTATCTGGTCCTGAATGCTATCTTCGGAATATCTTTCTCTTTAACCCTTATCTGATGATACCCAGACCTCAAGTCTATCTTCGAGAAACACCTGGCGCCCTACAATTGATCAAATAAATCATCAATTCTCGGGAGCAGGTACTTATTCTTGATCGTCTCCTTATTCAACTGCCTGTAATCAATACACATCCGCAAGGAACCATCTTTATTTCTTACAAATAACATAGGTGCTCCCCATGGTGATGTACTGGGTCTGATAAAGACCTTTTCAAGAAAATCCCTCAGTTATTCTTTAAACTCTCTCAGCTCTGCAGGTGCCATTCTATACGAAGGAATAAATATCGGCTGGGTATCTAGTAATGTGTCAATAGCAAACTCAGTATCCCGCTCTGGCGGAAGGCCTGGAAGCTCATCGGGAAAAACATCGGGAAACTCATTAACCACCGGGATAGGCTGAAGGGTCGGTGATTCTGCTTTCACATCCTGTACCTGAACTAAGTGATAAATATAGCCCTTTCTGATCATCTTCCTTGCCTTGAGATAGGAAATAAACCTACCTCTTGGCGATGCAGTATTACCTTTCCACTCCAGAATTGGCTCTCCTGGAAACTGGAACCGAACCATCTTTGATCTATAGTCAACGTTAGCATAACAAGAAGTCAACCAATCCATACCCATTATAACATCAAATTCCACCATATCTAACTCAATCAGGTCTTGTACTGTAGAACGGCTATGAACTACTACTATACAGTCTTTATATACCTGTCTAGCTATCACTGGATACCCAACAGGTGTAGACACCTCAAAAGGTTCAATCAACTTAGGTTCTATCCCAAACTTACTAGCAACCAACAGAGTGACGTACAATAAAGTGGAACATGGATAAATCAATGCATATATATCATATGAGAAGACTAATAATATACCTGTAACAACATCTAGTGATGACTCCTGATCCAGTCGACTCGCTAATGCATAAATACGGTTCTGAGGATCGCTCGAGCTAGATGCTCCACTTCTGCCTCTACCATGAACAGTCGGTGCTTGAGAACCTTGCCTTGGGGGGCATACTAATGATGACGAACTGGCTACAGATCTCGCTTACTGTACTATACCTTTATCACCTCTCGTCGCATAATCTCTCATAACATGTCATGGATAACCACAAGTATAACAAACACCCAACCCTACAAGGAACTGTCCAGCATGTTGCATACCACACTGAGCACATTGTGGAAAGGGTGGCCTCATATGACTTGACTTACCCCTCAACTGAGAAATCGAGGCCCTGGAACTCTGACTAGGCCCTAAATATGTGGAACGATCAAATCTCCTACCGGCAAACTGAGGGGGTGCACTAGACGATGGCTGGGATGGATACCTTGGGTACTGCTGTCGCTGACCACCTCGAAACTCACTAGAAGGACCTGAAGATCTCGCTCTCTTACTCTGGCCCCTATCATGCTCATGATCGACCCTCTGCTTCTACTTACGCTCCTCTACACCCTGAGCGTATGCCTGAATACGAGAAATGTCTATGCCTGGCTGAAGTGAGACCGACATACAATCATTAAGCAGGTGCGGCTCCAACCCCATCACGAACCCGTAAACCCGATCCTCCATATTAGCTACAATAGTGGGAGTATACCTAGCCGAAGAATCAAATTGAAGGTTGTATTTCCGAACACTCATATTACCCTGCCGAAGGGTCAAGAACCTATCAACTCTGGCCCGTCTAAGCTCGGGTGGTAAATAATGACGAAGAAAAGCCTCTGTAAACTCTTGCCATACTATTGGAGGGGCATCCTCACCTCTGGACAACTCCTAAGACTCGTACCAATTAACTACAACATCCCGAAGTCTATAGGAAGCTAGCTCAACTGACTCAGTCGCAGTGGCCTTCATTACCCTCAAAGTTCTCTGCATCCTATTAATAAATACCTGAGGGTCCTCGTTTGGATCTGCTCCAGTGAATACGGGAGGGTCCAAATTAATGAGATCGTGAACCCTCTCACTGATGGTCCTATCTGCATGACCGACACCTACCTCCTGGCGCCGAGCCTGTACGACCACTAATCGAGTCAATAACTGAATAACATCTCTCATCTCCTGAGGGTACTAGGGCTAGCGCTGGAGCTAGTGCCCCTCGGATCTCCTCCGGAGAGGGTATGGTATGTGAAGTCTGAGATGGAGTCTCACTATGTGACTCTCCCCAAGCCCTGGTAAATCATGGCTCTCAACTTATATTCTCATCATCCACGGACTTTCCCTTCTGGGCAGCTGTAGCCTTCTTGGGCATCGCTGAAAACACAACATATCGTTAGGAAAATGAATTCTTACATCGCACGATCTAAGATAAGAAGGGAGGGTAACATCCAATATGTGATGAAGCCTCCTGTTTATAAGTGTGGTGCACAACACACTTATAAACAAGACTTTACTAGACACGGTCTGTAGATAACCCTAGTATGGAACTGCTCTGATACCACTTTTGTCACGACCTAAACCGATGCGCTGTAAGGAGTGACCGAGTTCTATCTACCGAACACCCCTAAGCATACGTCTAAGATATAAATATGAAATAAGTGTAGGTCATGCATAACATCTTCCCGTAAACTGCTGAATCGTGTGAATAACATACGTGAGGAGACATACTCAAAAGACATATATACATATATATGCGGAATACAGTAGGGCGAACCGACAAGGCCACATACTATCCAACTATACATGACTGTCTACAGATCTCTAATAGAGTGTAAAACTGTATAAAGGACGGGACTAGGCCACGTCATACCCTTATATGTATACAGAAGTATCGTATCAAAACTCAATAGCAGCTCCGGATCAAATGGAGTACACCAACTCTTGCTGAGCTATGATCCTAAGGATGGGGACCGTCAGCCTGTGTACCTGCACCTGCGGGCATAAAACACAGGCCCCCAGGCAATAGGGGCGTCATTACAAATAATGTACCGAGTATGTAAGGCATAAAAATCAATATATAAAAGGCATGAAAGAAACATGGAGTAAAGAACTCAACCTGTAAGTCTGAATAGCACTGTGAATCATGAAAATATTTATAATGTCATGCATATGCGTATAAATGTCATATCATACATAGGTATATGCGTACATAACATCATCATATCTCTGAGGTCATCCCATCATGTCATCTCAGCTTCCGTGGGCAAAATCACAAACGTATACTAGCTGATCATGTGGTGGTGCGTATATAAGGCCATAACCTTTCCTCATATCCCATATACATATAATATACATGTATATAACGCCATCTGGTCATGGGTCAATGTATATATATAAATGAATGCAATGCATAAAGAAGTAAGTCTATAAGATCTCTCGGAATATCATAAGACCCATGAACAGACGATATGATAGTAGGACATATGGGGAATCAAGAACATAGGCAATCCTAGTACTTCTAGGAATAGAATCATTTGTGAAAGTTTCATGCTTGCTCGTTTCATTACATCATATGGATCATGACAAAAGGAAAGAAAGGATAGCCTTAACATATCTGTATGATCTCTTCCTTATTACTCAACCAAGCTCAACACAACTTCTTTCATCTACAACAAGTGAAATGATATTGTCGTTAATATATAATGTAGTACCATCGTATTTGGCAAGTCGTATGGCTTAAGGAAAATCGGTCAGCAACTCCCGTATTTTTAATACATCCCAAAGACCACTAAGGGTCCTCAATAACCCAACAACAACAACTATAACCAATAATAGCAACAACAATAATATAATCCAATATGAGTTTCTCTGATTATCTTAACAATCATATTGAGCGGCAAGCTCGTTTTTACTCATAACAAGATATAAATTGAATCCAAATCTTATTCCATAAATTAGTTTATAAACTTCAGAACATCATACTTATATGTACTATATTATTTCTAGTTCAAAGCATCCACAAAATGCCTTCCAAAACAGCCCCATACATCTAACACCTTAAGTTTTATTGTCAATCACTTATTTTTCATCTTTTCTTCTTCAATCAACTTAATTAACACCTAGAAAAGCTTAACAACTGCAGAAACAATATTATCAAATTATTTCTTACAATTTACAGCCACCCCAAACCATATATTTAGCCACAAGATAGTCCAACCAAAAAGACAACCATATTCCATGTTCTTTCAAGTGCTATCTTATGGGTTTTCACTCAAACAACACAACCAACACAAGATTAACCTTAGGAACAATCAAGAAGATGTTATACATACCTTGGACAGCAGCTACAACTTGAAACCCTATCTTAACTTAGCTCACAATAGCCCTCAATCACACCACAACATCATAGAATCATTCTCTTGTAGTCTTTAACACCTTTGATGATGATTTGAGTTGATTTCCCTTGAGTTTGGTTCTTGCGATCTTGGGATATGTTAGGGAGGGTTTTGGAGAGATGTTTGACGAAATTAGGGTGAGAAACGACCCGAAATGAGGCTGAAACATTATTTAAAAGACGTAAGGTCGGTGGTCGTCTCAAGTGGGTCCCAACCGAGCTGCTTGCGCAGTCTCGCAAAAATGCAAATATCTCTCTACTTCGACGTCGTATACACGAACGATTTAATGCATTGGAAACTAGACTCGTTGTTCTTAAATTTGGTATATAATATGTCACAAAAAACCCCCATACATTATACAAAATGTATTGCTCAAAAATCTCCATTACAAGGCTAATCCTTCGTCGGATTTTCCGCAACTTTAATACGATTTTTCCCAAACTTTATATTTTCTATCCAAATAGCATATATATCCATATTATGACTTTAAACTCATTTAAATAATGATTAACATGTCTCATATTCATTATGTCACCTTGGGACGCACAAGGTGTAACAAATAGATCGGCTATGGTCTTAAAACCACTAAGAAAAACCAAACTCGAACGTTACACACGGTCAAAAACAATAGAATCTCCCACAGGTGTAGACACATAGACAGGAGAACACAAAGAATCACGGGATACACCCAAATACGAAGCAAAATAAGATGACACATAGGAATAAGTGGAGCCTGGATCAAATAAGACTGTTGCATCTATATGACAGGCTGGAACACTACATGTGATGATAGAGTCGGATGCAAATGCCTCCGTCCTAGAAAGAAGAGCATAATATCTGACATGACCTCTCCCTCTAGGGAAACCTCTACCTACTCGACCTCCACCTCTAGCTGGCTGTGCAGGTGGAGTGGTAGTTGGTGCGGTAACCATAGCCTGAGAACCCAATAGAGCACGCGGAGCCTGAGTAGTCTGTAGAGGTGCACCCCTCATGAGTCTAGGGCAATCCCTCACCATATGAAGAGTGTCACCATACTCAAAACAAGTTCTCGGAGGGCGTGGCTGCTGTGTAGGAGGTGCACTAGACAATGGCATAGCCCCTACCATGACGAGCCCCTACCACGACGAGCTCCAACTGGGGCACGGGTACCACTATATGTGTCAGACTCTCGAGACCTCTTGACCTCCCCCTCCTCTCTTTCCCGAGTCAACATACCCTCAAATATCCTAGCTATCCCTACTACCTGCTAGTATGCCATGTCCGTCTCCAACTATCGGGCCATGCTAAATCTCATAATGGGGTTGAGCCCCTCGATAAACCGATGGACCCGCTCTCTAACAGTAGCAACCAAGGCTAGTGCCTGCCTAGTCAAATTAGTGAACAGGACCGCATACTCCAACACGGTCATAGAACCCTAGCGCAACTGCTCAAATTTTGCGCGCCATGCATCTTTGAGACTCCGGGGAACATAATCCCTCAAAAACATATTTGAAAACTGAGTCCAAGTGAGTGAAGCTACCTCGGACGGACTACCCAACTCATATTATCGCCGCCACTGATAAGCCATGACCCTAAGCTGGAATGCAGTGAAAGCAACCCCACTAGACTCCGCAATATCCATAGTATGGAGGATACGGTGACACTACTCAAGAAAACCCTAGGCATCCTCTGACGCCAAGCTACTGAAATTAGGAGGGTGGTACTTCTTACACCTTTTAAGCCTGAGATATTCCTCCTCAGATACTGCTGCCCTAACCTCGGGTTGAACGGGGGCGATCGACGACACTGGTATGACCTCTAGGACCTGGTCAACCTAGACACGTTGCTTTGGGATACGGGTGGCAGGAGTCTGTGCTCCTCCCCCGTCCTAAGATATAGCAGGAGCAAGTGGGATCAACCTTGCATGAGCTAAAGTGCCGAACATGCTCAGAAACTGGGCGAGAGTCTCCTGGAGAGCTAGTGTAGTAATAAGCGTCTCGTGTGCCTGCCTTCCAATTGGAGTTACTGGTGGATCCTCTGTAGCAGCTCGCGCGGGTGTTCTGGTTGCACCACGTGGACGTCCTCAACCTCTACCATGGCCCCGACCTCTCACGGCTGTAGCAGGGACCACAAGTGTCTGGTCATATGATCCAGATGTACGTGTCCTCACCATCTGTGAGAGAATAGAAAGACAAAAATTTAGAATCCAAAGTCAAAGATTTCACACGATAAGGAATCAAATAAGTGAAGCTTTTCCTAGCAGTTGCATAGCCTCCCAAAGATAAGTACAGACATCTCCGTACCGATCTGTGAGACTCTACTAAACTTGTTGGTGACTTATAACACCTATGAACCTAGAGCACTGATACCAACTTGTCACGACGCTAAATCCTCTCTGTAGGATATCGTGACAGCACCTAGTCTCTAAGACTAGGTAAGCTTACAAATATGCGGAAATATCAAATAAAAACTTAAAACTTCAAAACTTCAACAATTTCATCAATAGACTATAAGCTGAATACGTACAATTTCCCAAACCCCGGGGAGATATGAGTCACAAGCTCTAGATACAATGCTGAACACTCCTATACATCACTGTCTATCAAAAACATAAAGAGATAAGGAAAATAGGGTAGAAAGGGACTCCGAGGCCTGCAGACGCGTTCAGGTGTATCTTGAAGTCTCCAAAGCAGCAACACAGTGCACTAATACCGAGGCTGATAGGATGCACCCAGATCTGTACAAAAGATATGCACATGCATAGTATGAGTACACCACAACGGTACCCAGTAAATATAATGACATAATGAAATAATAGGAAAGTGAAACAGTAAAGAATTTACGGAAAGTAACAACATGTAATCAAGCAAACAAATAATACCATAAAAGGAAAACAAGGATTTTTACATGTTAAGGAAACAACAACCAAACAATACAACAAATAAAGAATATCAACAGGGGCACTCCCAAGGTACCGCCTCGTAGTCCCAAATCGTATAAATAAATCACAGTCCTTCCTTATATCACCGCGGGAACCTTTATATTTGGTATTGAAAATATTTTTTTCGAAATAGCATCCCGCATTTTAGCCCACCTTATCACACTGCATGACTTCTAGTAGTTTCCCTACTAGCCACGTGTATCAAACCTACCCTATCTCACCGCATACGTTTCAACACCCAGACCTTATACCACTGCATGCATATCAATAATCACAACGGCACAGCAGAAACCTCGTGCAACAATAACAACCGCACAACAGAAACTTCATGTAACATTTAGCCCGTGTATGCACTCATCACCTCACGTACATGGCCTTCACATATCACAAATTATCACCAAATACCAAATCCTAAGGGGAATTCCCCTTCCCCCCCACACGAGGTTAGACAAGTCACTTACCTTAAACCACGCTCAATCAATAAATTAGAAGGCCTTTCCCTCGATTTCCAACCCGGAACGGCTTGAATCTAGCCAAAACACTTTCATACTATAAATATAACTATAAGAAACTAAATTAAATAATGTAATAATGATCTTAGCTAAGAATTGAAAAATTGCTCCAAAAAGTCAACTCGGGCCCACGTCTTGGAACCCGACCAAAATTATAAAAACCGAACACTGATTTGATATTGAGTCCAACCATACAAAAATTACATAAATCCCTAATTAAATGATAAAATCAATGATAAATTAATCAAAAACTAGTTAAGAACTCTTACCCCAACAATCCTTCTCAAAATCCCTCGGAAATTCGCCTTAAACCGAGCTCTCTAAGTCCAAATTGTGAAATATGAAGAAAACCCTCGATTTCGAATTTAAGTCTGCTGTCCAGTTAATTCCTTCTTCACAAACGCGAAGATTTCCTCGCGTTCGCAAAGCATACAGATGCTACTACCTAGATTTCCTCTTACACGAACGCGGATTCCAGTCTGCGATCGCAGTGCACACGGGTTCTCAAGCTTTGCAACCACGAAGCCCTTCTCGCGAACGTGTATACCACGTGTAAGTCTCACCCCAGGCTGCCTTTTTGATCGTGAACATGTAACCCAGTCCGCGATCACAGAGCACCAAGTCCTTCCCTTTTGCGAACGCGTGGCTATCTTTGCGAACGCGAAGGGTACACTTCCAGAAAATCTCTGAAGACTCTACGCGAACGCGTGAGTATCATCGCAAACGTGTAGAAGGACACCAGAATTGAGAAAAACCAACAATCTTCAGAAATTCTTCAATGTTCCGAAATGCGCCGAACATGATCCGAATCACACCTGAGGACCCGGGGACCTCAACCAGACATACCGACAAGTCCTAAAACATGATAAGAACTTACTCGAGGCTTGAAATCACATCAAACAACATCAAAAATACGAATCATACCCCAATTCAAGCCTAAGAACTTATGAACTTTCGAATTCCGAAACCAACGCCGATTCATACCAAAACAAATCTGATTGACACCAAATTTTACACACAAATCGTAATTGACATTATAGACCTATGCAGGAAAAGACCAAGAAGCCTTAATGGGTTCTACCATACATATGGGATGATCTGCTGAGGTAGTGGACTACTGAGAAATTCGAGAAGAGGAGTGAACAGAGAAAAAAGGCTCGAACATCTGAGAAGGGTGGCTTCCTACACTGTGTGGGTGCAAGGAGCATGGGGATTGCGAGGAGACTAATGGTAATTCCTTAAAATATTTAATTCTATTTTTATCGAACTATATTTATATATTTGAATTTAGTTAACATATTTTATTATATTTGTAGGAAACAAATATGAGAGGAAGATGACTCATGATGAGTTCTTCATCGAGACTCATATCCAGAAGAAGAAGGCACTAACAAATCTAACTAGATAGGTTGAGGACCGGGCGAAGACTACATATGTAAGTTTTATAACTACTATAACTTGAAATTAATGTTTATAATATTATATAGTTAATAATTTTCTATCTTCTAAATAAAGGATCGCTACAAGACTAATGTGGAGGAGTACACTCAGAGCTTGCCACCGAATGAGCAAGGCGAGCGACCATCCATTTCAAACGAAGAAGCGCAGAAGATATTGTTGGATGTTATCGGTGGTCCTAAAAAGGGGATAGCATACGGACTTCCAGAGATATCATTTTGGCACTAAAGGGCTGGATTGCAAGGTGTAGGGACTTCCGCCTAGGGCGAGGCAATTGATAGGTCGACTCTCTCGTCTATGGAGAAGAAGATCGCAAAGCTGACAACAGATCTTGAAGAGACAAAGGCTAGAGAACAAAAGAGAAAAATAATTTGATACCCTTCAAGTTCAGCTAGAAAAGAGGGACCAACAATTTAATGTCCTTTAAGGTCAGCTGGCCAATCTTCTTGCTAGTGGTGCTTTCCCTATTCCCTGGTCTCATGAGCCTTTCCCAGATTTGTCTCTTTCTCCTCTTGATCATTTGAACCATGCCGATGATTAAGGTTCTAGTAGTGGAGATGGAGATGATGCAGTACAAAACACTCATTGAATGATGTTTAAACTTTTAACTTGTGAAACGTTTTGTTGTTGGGTATGATGTTTTGTTAATATTGTTTAGTGGATATGGAGATGATATTTTGCTAATATAGTTTTGATAGTTGTTATTGTTGTTATTGGTTGAATGACAACAATGTAATGCTGCCATTATAGGTGATTGGTTATTGGCTGGTGGTGCAACTATAAAACAGTTGTATTCTGCCAAAAACTTACCCAGAAAATTGACCGCCTACCGACCGAAGTCGGCCAAAAATGTTCAATTGATTTCCCAGAAATTTAAATTTACCAACCGACTTCATTCAGAATTTTTGATTTTAAATATTAAATATTTCAATAATACCGACGGACTTCAGTCGGAATTTTTGATTTTAAATTTAAAATATTTTAACAATACCGACCGACCGATTTCAGTCGAAATATAACAATTTTAAAAAAAAAATAATTAAAATTCCGACCAAAGTCGGTCGCTAATTTTAAAAATAATTAAAAATTATATTCAAGAATACCGACAAAATTCAGCCGGTAAGTTTATTTTATGTCAGAATATTTGGTCAAAGTGCGTTAAAAATTACCAACCAACTTCGGTCGGAAATATCGACCGTCTGCTGTCGATAGGTATTAGTGACCATTGTTTTTTCGATGAATTGAAAACAGTCGTAAATCGGTCAGTTTTTGTTCGATTCTGACCGATTTCGGTAGGTTTTTCTGGACTCTTTTTGACAGTTTTTAGTAGTGAGTGTTGTTGAACTAGCTGAGGGGATTTGAATTCCCAAAGGTTTCTTTGCTGTCCCCAAATCCTTCATCGCGAACGATTTGCTCAAGCGCCTCGTAAGGACTACAATTATGGATTCATTCTTGCCAACAATAAGCATATCATTTACATAAAGAAATAAGATAATAAAATAATCATAAGAGAACTTCTGGAAGAATACACAGTGGTCTGAAGAAGTTTTCTTGTACCCTTGTTTTTCTATAGCAGATTCAAACTTCAAATACCATTGTCTTGGAGCTTGTTTCAATCCATACATGCTCTTTTTCAATTTGCAGACATAGTTTGCTTTTTCTTTAATTACAAAACCCTTAGGATGCTCCATATAAATCTCCTCATCTAAATCATCATGAAAAAAAGTAGTCTTGACATCCATCCGCTCAGCCTTTAAATCTACACTCGCGGCTAAGCCTAGAACCACACGAATAGAAGACATCTTCACAACATGGGAGAAAATTTCATCAAAGTCAACTCCTTTCTTCTGGCCAAAACCTTTAACAACTAACCTCTCCTTGTACCTAGGCGCAGAGATATTGTTATCTTGCTTTATTCTGAATATCCATTTGTTAGATAAAGCTCTATTACCTTTCGCCAATTTCACTAACTCATATGTGCCATTCTCATAGAGTGACTTCATATCATCTTCCATGGCTTCTATCCACTGATTTTTGAGATTATCTTGCATGGATTCATCATAGCTATCTGGTTCTCCCATATCAGTCAAAAGTACATACTCATCAGGAGGATAACGCATGGTTTTTTGCTTCTCCCTTGTAGATCTTCTAAGAGAGGTCTTAGGAGCATTCAAAGTAGCTACCTGAGCAGGAATTGGTTGCCGATCAACCACAATTTCATCAACTGGAGCATCCATAAGATCTACACCATGATGATCATTTTGATCTTGATCACCATCTTCATTATTGTCTTGAGTTCCTTCATGTGCAATAGGTTCCTTGGCAATAGAAACTGGATCAATATCTACTGAGCTCTCATTACTCTGAGAATCTATCTTCTCAGCTCTGTTAATATCTTCTATAGTCTGGTCTTCAAAAAATATTGCATCACGACTTCTAATAAGTTTATTGTCAACTGGATCATAAAAAATGATACCCAAACTCATCTTGACCAAAACCGATAAAGATGCACTGCTTTTTGAAATCTAGTTTCGATCTCTCATCTTTAGGAACATGCACACAAGCTTTACACCCAAAAACTCTTAAGTGGTCATACGAAACATCTTTGGAAAACCAAACTCTGTCTAGGACATCACCATCCAAAGCAACAACAGGAGACAAATTGATAACATAAGCAACAATATTTAGTGATTCCGCCCAAAATATATTTGGATGTTTAGCTTCTGAAAGCAAACATCTAACTCTCTCAACTAGAGTTCTATTCATCCTCTCTGCCAAACAATTCAAGTGAGGCGTCTTAGGCGGCGTTTTCTAATGATGAATTCCTTGTTCTTTGCAATAGTTATCAAATGGACCACAATATTAACCATCATTGTCAGTGCGAATGCATTTTAATTTCTTCCCCGTCTGTCTCTCTACTAAGTCATGAAACTCCTTAAAAACGATGAGTGTTTGATATTTGGATTTTAAGGGACAAAGTAAAGTGCACCACCTTTTGACTTTACTTTAAAAGGACCACACAAATCAGAGTGTACTAGCTCTAATAATTCGGGCTTTCTTGAAGGAGGATGACTATAAAAGGAAACCCTTTTCTGTTTGCCAGCTAAACAACGGATACACCTTTTTAACTTTGCTTGTTTCACTCTAAAAAGCAAACATTTCTTAGCCAAACACGCAATCCCCCTTTCACCCATATGACTCAATCTTCTGTGCCACAATTCTGATAAAGTATCACTTTCCACCAGATTTATGGAGTCATTAAGAATAGATCCATGTGTCACATATAGTTGAGAGAATGTGACTCCTCGAGCCACTACTAATGAACTCTTAGTGAGCTTCCATTGACCATTAAATAGGGCATTATGGTAACCTTCATCGTCTAATTTTCCTACAGAGATCAAATTGAAGGAAAAGTCTGGAGCATGCTTGACATTTTGAAGAAATAACACTGAACCATTATTAGTTTTCAAAAAAACTGTGCCAACACCAAACACCTTAACTTCATTGGCATTGCCCATTTTTAACACTCCAGAATCAACAGGAGTATAAGATGAGAAAAAGTCTTTTCTTGGCGTGACATGTGAAGTAGCTCCAGAATCTACTATCCAACTCATCTCATGGGATATCAAATTAATGACGTTTTCTTCTTAAGCAAAAAGAAGCTCATCTCGAACAATAGCAGCAACATTGTTCTCGTTATTTTCAACTTTCTTTCCTTCTCTAATGTCTTGCTTCAACTTGTGGCAGAATCTTTTGATATGCTATTTCTTGCCACAGTGATTGCATATAATATTATGGTAATTGGACCTTGACTTACTTCTGCTCCTCAAACCTCTTGTTCTATCTCTCACCCGGTCTTCTGTAACAAGATATCGTCTTGTGAGGACGAACCCTGAGATTTTCTCCTTCCTCGTTCAACACACCACTCTTGGCAGTTCACCCCCTTGGCCTGAATTTTCTAACAAATAAATTTGATTCACCTTCTTCACATAATCTTCAACAGGTCGCACCTCCAAATCTCCACCACAAAGTTTGTCTCAATATACCAAAAGAGATACAAAAATTTAACGTGGTTCATTCAATTGACCTACATCCACGGATGGAGATAAGCAATCCTATGATGACCCGATAGGTCATCTAGAGATTTAACGGTTAAAACCCTAAATTCTATATTTTGAAACCTCAAATAGCTTTTTTTAGACTTCATCGATTCACGTGCATAGACCGTGTCTTTTTTGGATGGCTTTTATGTGAAAAATTGATTAAAATGTGAATTTGTGTGTTAAAAATTTATTTGAGTTGACTTCGATTAATGTTTTGAGCAAACAGACCTAGATATGTGTTTTGACAATCTCGGTAGGTCCGTATCGTGATTTGAGACTTGGGCGTATGCCCGAAATCGAATTCAGAGGTCCGTAGCTCGAGTTATCGCAATTTGCTAAAAATCTGAAGTTTAAAGTTTTAGAGAATTTTTGAATTTGACCGAAGTTTGACTTTGTTGCTACCGGGTACAGATTCTAGTTCGGGAGCTTGGTATAGATCTATTACTATATTTATGACTTGTTTGCAAAATTTGGTGCAAAATGGAGTTGATTTGACGTGATTCGGACGTCCGATTGTTAAATTGAAAATTCTTAAGTTTCATTAAAAATTTCATTTGGTTTGGTGTCTGATTCATAGTTCTAGGTATTATTTTGGTATTTTGATCATGCGAGCGAGTTCGTAGGATGTGTTTGGACTTGTGTGTATGTTTGGTTTGGAGCCCCGAGGGCTCGGATGAGTTTCGGATAGGCTACAGGGTGAATTTGGACTCAGAATCATAATTGATGCCTTTTAATTTCTGGTTTCTGTTGCAGATCTCACATTTGCGAGCATGGGCTGGGGGGCTGATTTCTCGCATTTGCGAGTACTCTGCCGCATTTGTGATAGAGGCAAGTTCGCATTTGTGAACAAGTAGTTCATATTTGCGATGAGGACTGGGGAAAGCTAATTCACATTTGCGGTAAGGCCCTGTTCCCATTTGCGAACAAATCATCGCAAATGCGATGATAGCAGAGGTGTGGGTAGTTTCACATTTGTGGGGTTCGTAATTCCGAACCCCAGGTCGCAATTGCGACATCAGTGCTTGGTCAAAAGTTAAGTTAGATGGGATTTTGGTTTATTCTTTGAAAAATTCAACCCTAAAAACCTTAGAGGCAATTTTTCCAAGAGCTTTTCTTCCTCAATTCATTGATTTGGTTGGTTCGGAGTCTTGTTCGAAAGGCAAGGCCGTGGTTGGACTTTGAGTCGATTGCGGAGCAAGGTAAATATCGTGGTTAACCTTGAGTTGAGGTATTAGGACTTGTTTGCCTATTTGCTATGTGTTTAAATATGTGGGTACAATGTATATGTGAGGTGACGAGTACCTATGCGTTGTTTTTGGGTTAAATGATGCGGGTGGGACTTTTTTCCTTGTAATTTATTGTCTTCTTTGATTATGATATCCATGCTTAGACTAGTTTATTACTTAATTGATCGTTCTTTCCGCATTTATGAACTATTTGTGATGATTGAGTATTTTTGGAAGTTGAGGTTCAGTAGTTTGGAACCGTTGTTCACGTAAGTTTATTCTTGCTTATTCTATTTCCCAAATGTTTATATTTATTGCTACATGGTAAGGGAGAGTGTTAAAGCACGAAGGGTGATGCCGTACTGTTTATTGCTTCATTTATTGATTAATACATGATGAGAAAGAGAGTTAAAGCATAAAGGGTGATGTCGTGCCGTATTTATCATTTCATGGAGAGGTTAAAAGTAATAGCATGAAAGGTGATGCCGTGCTATTATTATTATTATTTCATGGTGAGGTTCAAAGTAAAAGCACAAAGGGTGATGTCATGCCATTATTATTATTTCATGGTGAGGTTGAAAGTAAAAGCACGAAGGGTTATGCCGTGCCATTATTATTATTTCATGGTGAGGTTGAGATTAAAAACGTGATGGGTGATGCCATGCCATCTTTATTCATTATGTTTATCCGTTTTCATTGGTTGATGGTTTATTTGACTGTCTCATGTTGTCATTTCCTGTTCTAGTTACCATATCTTGTATCCCCTTTCACATTTCCCCTCCCAATCGTACGTGTTTAATCTCTATTTGTTGTTATGTTGCACGTATATCTTCGTTTGTATAGGTTTAATTGCATGGGTGTACTGTCATAGCCTCGTCGCTACCTTGTCGAGGTTAGGCTCGACACTTACGGAGTATATTAGGTCGGTTGTACTCATACTACACTCTGCACTTCTTGTACAAACTTTGGTACTTGTCTCGATTGTACGTGAGGTGCATTATCTTGGATTGGCATATTTGGAGACTCAAGGTAGATCTGCTGGCTTCTGCAGACCTTGAAGTCCCCTTCCTCTTTCCTTATTTACTGTTCATTTCATTCGAAACAGTTGTATTTATTTCAGATTCTATTTGTAGAACCTCTAGAAGCTCGTGTACTTATGATACCAGATCCAGGTTGTATTTAGACATGCTGATTATTATGCTACTTTGTACTTCATTTTAGTTTCATCTAGAGGCTATGGGGTTTAGGAACAATTTCACTTATATTCTTCTTTGTAGTGTGATTTTATTCTATCAATGGTAATTGAACTCTTCTATTTTTGTTATCCCGCAGATGGTGAGGACACATACTGTAACTTCAACTGGATAGCAGCCGGAGCCCCCAGTGGCAGCTCCTACGAGAGGCAGGGGTCGAGGCCGAGGTCGCGCTAGAGGCCGAGGCAGATGTAGAGCTCAGCCTAGAGCTCGAGAAACACCAGCAGTGGAGCCTCAGGTGGATTTTGATGAGGAGTTTCCAGCTCAGACTGTACCTGTTGGACCAACTCATGTCCCAGAGGGGTTCATAGCCACTCCAGAGCTTTAGGACGCTCTAGTCCATTTGATGGGCCTTATGGAGAGTGTGTCCTAGGCCGGTACTTTTCCGGTAGTACCCGCCGTCTCTCAGGCTAGGGGAGCAGCACAGGCTCCCGCTACTCACACTCTGGAGCAGATGGCTCCCCAATATTAGACTCTAGTAGCCCCGCCTGTTGGAGTAGTTTAGCTGGTTGTTGCAGCACAGGCCGGTGATAGGCCTGCCATATCTTCTGAGGCTTTTTTAAGATTGGACAAGTTTACCAAGCTCTTTCCAATTCACTTCGGTGGTGCACCTTCTGAGGACCCATAGGATTATCTTGACCACTACCATGAGGTGCTGTGGAACATGGGTATAATTGAGACCAATGGGGTTGATTTTTCCGTGTTTCAGATGACGGGTTCCGCCCTCTTACTTGGGATCAGTTCTCTTAGCTATTTCTAGAGAAGTTCCTCCTTGTCACACCGAGAGAGGATTACCACACCTAGTTTGAGCATCTCCAGTAGGATAGTATGACTGTTACTCAGTACGAGACCTATTTTATGGATCTAGCTCGCCATGCCCTTATCTTGCTTCCTACTGAGAGGGAGAGGGTGAGGAGATTTATTGATGGACTCACCCACACTATCATGCTACAGATGGCCAAGGAGAACGGGGGCGATATTTCCTTGCAGACGGCTACAAATGTTGTTAGACGGATCGAGATGGTACTTTCTCAGGAGGGGGGGCAGGGGTCTGATAACAGGCCTTGTCATTTCGGTGGGTTCAGTGGTACCTCATTTGGAGGTAGGGGTACTTTTGGTAGAGGCCATCCTCCCAGGCCGTTTCATTCAGCTCTCTAGGCATCTCACAATGCTTCTGGTAGTGGCCCTTATATGTCTCATCCGACCAGCTAGCCTATAGCGCACCATCAGCTCCTATTAGTGCACCTCCGCTCTAGAGTTTTTAGGGTGGTTACCCAGGTCGACAGGGTTATTTCCAGGATCACCAGTCACAGTAGCCGAGGGCATGTTATACTTGTGGTGATCCGAGACACATTGATAGATTTTGTTCTCGGGCATTGGGTAGTACACAAAAATAGGGGTCTCGTGCCATGATTCTCGCACTAGTTGCTTCACCACCCGCTCAGGCAGCCAGAGGCAGGGGTCAGACAGCCAAAGGTGGAGGTCAGGCCATTAGAGGTGGATGTCAGGCCATTAGAGGTGGAGGCCAGCCAGTTAGAGGCCTTCCCAGGGATGTGATTCAGAGTGGTAGACCCCATCCCAGATGCTATGCTTTCCTAGCTAGGCTTGAGGCTGAGTCATCTGATGCTGTCATCATAGCTATTTTTCCAATTTCCATAGAGATGCTTCAGTTCTATTTGATATAGGCTCTACTTATTCCTACGTGTCAACCTATTTTGCTTCATATATGGTTGCGCCTCGTGATTCTTTGAGTGCTCATGTATATGTATCCATGCCTATGGGAGATTCTATTGTTGTAGATCATGTCTATCGCTCATGTGTGGTTGCTATTGTGAGTTTTGAGACTAGCATAGATCTCCTACTTCTTGATATGGTAGATTTTGATGTCATCTTGGGTATGGATTGGCTGTCACCTTATCATGCCATATTGGATTGTCACTCCAAGGCGGTCACCTTACCATTGTTGGGGGTGCCCCGATTACAATAGAAGAGGACTCCTGGCCATTCTACTAGCAGGGTTATCACTTATATGAAGGCTCGGCGTATGGTCGAGAATGAGTGTCTAGCTTATTTGGCTTATGTCTATGATTCTAGTGCGGACGTTCCTTCCATGGATTCAGTACTAGTTGTTCGTGAGTTTCCAGATGTGTTTCCTACAGATTTTTCGGGGATGCCACCCGACAGAGATATTGACTTCTGTATTGATTTGGCTCCGGGCACTCAGCCCATTTCTATTTTGCCATATCGTATGGCCCCGCCAGAGTTGAAAGAATTGAAGGAACAGTTGCAAGACTTGCTTGATAAGGGCTTTATTAGACCTAATGTATCGCCCTAGGGTGTGCCCGTGTTGTTCGTGAAGAATAAAGATGGGTCGATGAGGATGTGTATAGATTATCGCTAGTTGAACAAAGTCACCATCAAGAACAAGTATCCATTGTCGAGGATTTATGACTTATTTGATCAGGTTCAGGGTTCCAAGGTGTTTTCAAAGAGTGATTTGAGGATTGACTACCATCAATTGAAGATTAGGGCATCCGATGTTCCTAAGAAATATTTTCGAACTCAGTATGGGCATTATATGATTCTAGTGATGTCATTTGGGTTGACAAATGCCCCAACAACATTTATGGATTTGATGAACCTAGTATTCAAGCCGTACTTGGATTCCTTCATGATTGTATTTATTGATGATATCTTGATCTTCTCCCGCAGTTGAGAGGAGCATGAGCAAAATCTTAGTATTGTACTTCAGACTCTGAGAGATAGCCAGTTATATGATAAGTTTTTAAAGTACGAGTTTTGGTTATATTCAGTCGACTTCTTGGGGCAAGTCGTTATGGCAGAGGGCATAAAGGTGGATCCTAAGAAGTTTGAGGCAGTTCAGAACTGGCCTAGACCCACTTCAGCTACAAAGATCTGGAGTTTCCTAGGTTTGGCGGGTTATTACCGCCGGTTCGTGGAGGGGTTTTCGTCCATAGCAGCCCCATTGACCAGATTGACCTAGAAGTGTGCCCTTTCTAGATGGTCAGACGAGTGTGAGTTAAGCTTTCAGAATCTCAAGACTGCTTTAACTATGGCGTTGGTGTTAGTGTTTCCCAAAGGTTCAAGATCTTACACGATATATTGTGATGCATCTCGTATTGGGCTCAGTGCAATATTGATACAAGATGGTAGGGTGATCACATATGCGTCACGATATTTGAAGGTTCATGAGAAAAATTACCATGTTCATGACTTAGAGTTGGAAGTAATTGTTCATACGCTGAAGATTTGGAGGCACTATCTATACAGCGTGTCATGCGAGGAATTCATGGATCATCAGAGTCTACAATATTTGTTCATACAAAAGGATCTCAACTTGAGGCAGATGAGGTGGTTGGAGCTGTTGAAAGACTATGATATTACCATTTTGTATCACCCCGGGAAGGCCAATGTGGTGGCCGATGCCTTGAGTAGAAAGGTAGTGAGTATGGGTAGCCTTGCATACATTCTAGTGGGTGAGAGACCGCTTGCATAAGATGTTCAGACTTTGGCCAATCAGTTCGTGAGGTTAGATATTTCAAAGCCCAGTCGTGTTCTAGCTTGTACAGTCGCTCGGTCTTCCTTGTATGAGCGTATGAGAGAACGACAATATAATGGCCCTCATTTGCTTGTCCTTAGGTACACATTGCGGAATGATGGTGCCAAGCAGGTTACCGTTGTATATGATGGGGTTTTGAGGATGCAGGGTCTTATTTGTGTGCCTAATGTGGATGCACTTCGTGAGTTGATTATTGATGAGGCCCATAGTTCCCAGTATTCTATTCATTCGGGTGCCGCCAAGATGTATCAGAACTTGCGGCAGCATTATTGGTGGAGGAGGATGAAGAATGATATAGTTGCATATATAGTTCGGTGTCTAAATTATCAGCAAGTAAAGTACGAGCATCAGAGACCTGGTGGTTTGCTTCAGAAGTTAGAGATTCCTGAGTGGAAGTGGGAGCGTATCACTATGGATTTTGTTGTTGGACTCCCACAGACTTAGAGGAAGTTCGATGCAGTATGGGTCATTGTGGACAGGGTAACCAAGTCAGCGCATTTCATTCATGTGACAGTTACATATTCTTCAGAGCAGTTGGCTGAGATCTACATCCGCGAGATCGTCCATCTTCACGGTGTTCCCTTGTATTTCATTTCTGATCGAGGTACGCAATTCACTTCGCACTTCTGGAGGGCAGTACAGTGTGCGTTGGGCACACAGGTTGAGTTGAGCATATCATTTCATCCCCAAACGGACGGACATTCATAGCGCACTATTCAGATATTGGAGGATATGCTTTGCGCTTGTGTTATGGATTTCGGGGGTTCTTGGGATCTATTCTTGCCACCTGCGGAGTTTACCTACAACAACATCTACTAGTCGAGTATTCATATGGCTCCCTATGAGGCATTATACGGGAGGCGATGCCGATCGCTAGTTGGATAGTTCGAGCAGGAGGAGGCTCGATTGCTGGGTACAGATTTGGTACAGGATGCCTTGGATAAGGTCAAGATTATTCAGGATCGCTTTCGCACAGCTCAGTCAAGGCAAAAGAGTTATGTCGACCATCGAGTTCGTTATGTTGAATTCATGGTCAGAGATAGTTTTGCTCTGAGTTTCATCCATGAAGGGTGTGATGAGGTTCAGAAAGAAGGGCAAGTTGAGCCCTACATATATCGGAACATTTAAGATTCTTGGGAGAGTGGGTTAGGTGTCCTACAAGCTCGTATTTCCACCTAGTTTATCAGTAGTCCATCCGGTGTTCCATGTGTCCATGCTCCGAAAGTATCACGGTGATCCGTCCTGTGTGTTAGATTTCAGTTCAGTCCAGTTGGACAAGGATTTGACTTATAAGGAGAAGCCGGTGGCTATTTTAGCCTGTTAGGTCCGATAGTTGAGGTCAAAGAGTTACCCTTTAGTTCGAGTGCAGTGGAGAGGTTAGCCGGTCGAGGCAGCCACTTAGGAGTCCGAGTTGGACATGCAGTAGATATCCACACCTTTTCACCAGTCCATGTAGTTTTCTATGTTCGTTCAAGGGAAGACATTTGTTTTAGAGGTGGATAATGTAATGAACCGATAGGTCATCTAGAGGTTTAACCCCTAAATTCTATGTTTCAAAATATTAAATAGCTCCTTTTAACCTTCTCGATTCGCGTGCACAACTTGTGTCTTTTTCCGGAAGGCTTTTATCTGAAAAACTGATTAAAATGTGAATTCATGCCTTAAAAATTTATTTGAGTTGACTTCGGTCAACGTTTTGAGCAAACGGACCTGAATCTGTATTTTGACGATCTCGGCGGGTCCGTATCGTGATTTGTGACCTGGGCATATGCCCGGAATCGAATTCAGAGGTCCCTAGCTCGAGTTATCGCAATTTGTTAAAAATATAAAGTTTAAAGGTTTAGAGAATTTATGAATTTGATCGAAGTTTGACTTTATTGCTACCAGGTACGGATTCTGGTTCCGAATCTTGGTATAGGTTCATTAATATATTTTGTTTTGCAAAATTTGGTGAAAAATGGAGTTGATTTGACATGATTCGGACGTCCAGTTGTTAAAAATGAAAATTCTTAAGTTTCATTGAAAATTCATTCGTTTAGAGGCAATTTTCCCGAGAGCTTTGCTTCCTCAATTCATTGATTTGGTTGGTTCGGAGGCTTGTTTGAAAGGCAAGGCCCTGGTTGGATTTTGAATCGATTGCGGAGCGAGGTAAGTGTCATGGTTAACCTTGACTTGAGGGATTAGAACTTGTTTGCCTATTTGCTATGTGTTTAAATGTGTGGGTACAATGTATATGTGAGGTGGCGAGTACCTATGCGTTGTTGTTGGGTTAAAGCATGCGGGTGAGACTTGTTTCCTTGTAATTTATTGTCTTCTTTGATTATGATATCCATGCTTAGACTAGTTTATTAGTTAATTGACCGTTCTTTCCGTATTTATGAATTATTTGTGATGATTGAGTATTTTTGGAAGTTGAGGTTTGGTATTGTGGAACTGTTGTTGACGTAAGTTTATTCTTGCTTATTCTGTCTTGACGAGCGCAAAACACACACTTAAATTGTGCTCACTAGTCAAACATAGTTGATAAGTAGGGATTTTAACCTATTATTTGCTCTCTTTTACTTGTGTTTTAGGCCAAAAATGCTTGAAGGTGTTCACGGAAACTAATGAAAGATGCTTGCTTGCAGGAATTTTTCAAAATGAGCCAAAGGAATCAAAATCAACTCACAACGGAGTCAAAAGTTAAACTAAAACAAAGGCTGGGCAAAGAGGTCTGAAGTGTGGACCGCACAAATATTGTGCGGCCGCGATCATAATTATGCGGTCCGCAAGAGGGAGATTCAGAGAGTGTGATTTTGGGCTAAATGATGAGCGCGGACCGCACCAGAATTGTGCGGCCGCAAAAGTCCCTTGTGCGGCCGCGATCGAAATTATGCGGTCCGCAAGATGAAGAGTCAGAGAGTTGATTTCAAGCCAAACTCAAGCAAGTGCGGACCACATCACTTTTATGCGGCCGCATAATTTGGAGCGCGGCCGCACTTAGAATTATGCGGTCTGCGAAAGTTCAGCTCAACCCAGATCCAAAAGAGAAGAACACGGACCGCATCAAAATTATGCGGCCGTGAAAGCAAGAGTGCGGCCGCACTCAGAATTACGCGGCCGCACAACCTCCGCAGGGGCATTTTTGTTAGATATTTTCAGCTTAGTATAAATAGAACTTTTTGTCATTTTTAGGGGATGTTATGTTTTGTATGAGCACCTGAGACGACTGGCTTTTCTGTTTTCGGAGATTTTGTACTAGATTCACTTCTTAACATTAGATTTTCATTCCATAAATTAATATTATGGATTTTATCTTCATTTCATCTTTAATTTCTGTTATTTCCATGAGTAGCTAAACCCATAGCTAGGGTTGTGACCCAACCCTAGTGTGGGTATTTAATGAGTATTTAATTTAAGGGCTTGAATGTGAATGGGTTAGTGATATTTAGCCTAGTTCTTGCTAGAACCCAAGAATTAATGGTTGCAAATATTGATTCATGCCTTTATGCCTTAGTCTATACTTGAGAAAGAGGGACTAAGTCTAGGAAAACTAGGCTAACTAGGAATTGGGGTGAACTCAAGAAATTGATAGCCACAATTAAAGGGTTAAACCTAGAGATAGTAATACCCAACTTGAGTTAATATAACTTGATTTGCATGAATACCTATTTGGACTTGAGAAATCCAAATTGGGCAAAATCACTCCTACTATCGAGAGGTATGGAGTGAGTACCCGGGTGTGATATCTATATTACAATCCCAACTAATCAAGCTTGCCCTAGATTTTGCTACCCATTAGATATCCACCTAGGTAGAAGTCACTACCCTAGTCTCTTTAAACATTTGAAAAACAACAACAAAAATATTGTCCTTAGTTTCAATTATTGCAATCTTTAGAGTAAAGTTAAAAGTAGAAATCAAACCCAAACTTGTGGAAGTGTAATTAGATTCAAAACCCGCATCTAGCTTAGATATAAACCTAATTCCAAACATTAACTCCCTGTGGATTCGATCCCGACCTAGTTGGGTTAAAACTGCATCGACCACCCTCGCTACTCAACAATAGTGTAGGCTTGGACCCAATCAATAGTATAGTATAATATCGTGTCCACATGGAGTGGATTTAAATAGTATTCTTGTAGTTTCTAGCTTGATTGCTATCCAGGAGGATCAACAATTGAGATTTTTATGTTTAATAATAAAATTTAACTAAGAATCTAAAATATACAACAATTGACTAGTGACTATCGAAACAAGGAATAAACAATTAAGGTTATCAGTGGAAGATGGTAGTGTTTTGATAGAATAAGTGCAAGATAATTGTAAGACTCTATAAAATTTCGCAAAAGAATTTTAGGTTTCGTGGTGCCGAGGTAGACTTATGCGTTAATGATTGTAGACTTATGCGTTGATAATTATAAGGCTCGCAAGCTCGCTGCGGCTCAGACCTTTTAGGTTGAACAGTGCGTTGGGGAGTTGAAGAAATTTTTTAGAAGTGTAGGGAATTTATGCGGTCCATTCTGCGGTCGCAGAACTGGTCTGCGGACCGCATATGGGTTGCAGACTGAAGTAGTATACTGGGCAAAATTTCAGACCATTATGCGGCCGCATAATCGTTTTACAGGCCGCATAACCCATCGAAGACCCAACTTGAAATTATCCGGAGGGAAGTTATGCGACGTATTATGCGACCGCAGAATAGGTCTGTGCACCGTAGACCGATCGTAGAGTGGGGCAGTGTTGCCCAGTTCAGGGGGCCATTATGCGACCCATTTCGCGGACTGCAAAAGCATTATGCGGTCGCGTATGCCACCGGAGATCTTTGTCGGGGCTTCATTTTTTTGATTTTCATAACCCGATCCCATTTTTATAAAAAGGCTTTGAGCGTCATTTTTAAGGGTTTCATCTGATATTTTTAGAGAGAGATGAGAGCATCTTAGAGAGAGAAAGAGAATACTTAGCCATTTTGTTCATCAATTCTTGCTCAAGGCTTGAAGATTTCACAAGGATCTTTCTAGGGCTTCAAAGAGGTAAGAATTTCTTTCCCCAATTCTTCAATTTCGAGTTTGAGGTAAAAGATGGGTGATTGGGAGTATGATTCTTGGGTGTGAGAGTATTATGTATGCATGCATGTACCCATAAGGTTTGCGGGAAGATGGTTGAGCTCAAATAAGTAAATATTGGGTTGTGGAATGAAGGAAAACTTGTAGAAGAACCTTGTAGCCAAATTTGTACACTTAGTGTTTGATAAAATGCTCAAATGAGCTAAAACCATGAATATCTTCCTAATTTGTGTTCAATTTTGTTATGTCTCAAAATAGATTGGGATTGCTAGGATTTTCGGAACGTTGTAGTAATTTAAGGAAAGCTCAAAGAGATGTATGTTGGCTAAACCCCTCTCTTAGAATTGAATCCCACGGTATTCATGTAATTTATGTAAGTCCCGAGTTGTTCATTATAAAATTGGCTATTCCGAATAAGCTAGTGTTGAAATATATATGTTCAATATGTATTACAAATGCTTTTATCATGTTATGTTATCATTTGAGAATGTGTTCAAAGTATGGGTTATGCATTAAAAATGTTTCGACTTCAAGTCAAGTTCAAATGAAGGCTATTATGCCAATTTTGTGAAAAATCTCTACATGCCTAAGACTCTTAATTGCTCACATGTGTACTGAAAACCTTTATTTGAAACGCCTTGTTGTTGTTGATGATGATGATGTTTGAAAGTGAAAAAGGTAAGCATGAAATACTAAATGCGGTCGACGTGCCAAGAATGATTTTATAATTGTGGCTACTAATGTCAATAAAATGAAAAGATGTGAAAGAAGTATGAAACGGAATGATTGGTAGAAAAGGATGATGTCTATCCACACATCATTGTGGCAAGACGACCTAGCCGATTGAGTCGTGATCGGACGCCATTCCGCACACATGGTGGTGATTGTGCTAGAAATTATAATTGAAATTGTGATTGTGGTTGATTTCTCGCATGAGACAGCCTAGCCGATCGGGTCATGATCGGACTCCATGCTAAAAGTACGGTGGTATTGGTATTGTGAACGGTGGCATATTGGTAATAAAGATATCCCAACTTAAGATATGGAAATTTATTTGAACATTGTCTTGATCCTAATTTGAGGTTTGATGTTGTTTGTCGCTTCTACTGATATTATGATTATTCTTGCTTGTATTATTAATCATTCTATTGAGAGGATGTTTTGTCATTCATACTAGTACTATTTCATATGTACTAACGTCCCTTTTGCCAGGGGCACTGCATCTTCAATGGATGCAGGTGGTTCCACAGCAGGAGACATTGATCAGTGATAGCGGTACACCCTCTTCCCAACTAACTTGGTGAGCCCCACTTCATTTCGGGGTCACGTATCTTTTGTTCCTTGTGCATTGTCTTTGAGGTATAGCCGGGTGCCGACACTATCATAGTACTCTTTTGTATCTATTAGAGGCTCCGTATACATAGTGTGGGTTGTATATTAGTGCTGGGGAAGTCAAACAAGTTATGTTGTATTTGAATTACTTCTTCCACTTTAGACCATGAAAATATGTGTAATTTGAAACTTTAAAATGAAGTAACTAATGGTAATGAATTGGTATTGTATACATGGTTTCCTTATTGTCTAATTAACGAAAATATGTATTCTATGTATTCATAAGTGAGTTTGGGTAGAAGTATCTAACATACTTGCTTGACCGGGTTCACTCGGTTGAGCGCTGGTCGCGCTCCCCGAGTTCGGGACGTGAGAATAATTGTTCGGGATATAAATTTAGATAATTCACTTCCAATGTTCAAATGAGTCTCTCTAATTCACTCTATTATTAGTTCAAACATTCAGCAAAAACTCATCTCCTGATTAAGTCTTAACCACACGAGATGAACCAATTTAAGCACTATGAAGATATGCAAGAATGCGTAGTACATCGGTCTTTCGGAAAACCTCTTTCGATTATTCTCCTAACTAGATTTAATAAATGATTCAACTAGCCTCTTTCAATTACTTAGAAGAATATATGAACTCAACCAACAATATGATACAAAGATATCACAAGTTATGCCTCTTTCTATTACAAGAACAAGTGAATATAGATGCAACAATTAAATCTTCCAAAAACAATTCAAATACATAAAAATAGAGTTATAATCCACAAAGAATCATCAATACACCAAATCCATCAAAACCCAAAAGGATCCACTCTATAGACATGGAGAAGTTCTTCACAAATATAATTAAATTATAGGAAAACATAAATTCAATACAAACCTGGATTTTGAGTGAGGAAAGAATGATGAAATCCTTGTGCTTGTGTCCTTCCAACTACCCTTAGCCTCCTTGGTCTCCTTAGGTCGATATTGTATCCCAAGTCCATCTAAAATAATATCTTGGTGTATTTAAGTCGCTCCCAAAAAACATTCCAGATGAAACTACCCCTTTTTAGCGGAAATAGGAAGTCACTCTAACATTTTTGTGCTACCGCGCCGCACCCTGCACCGCCTCATGTGGCGCACATGTAGACAATTCTAGAAAGTGCAAAAAAAAATCATTTCTAGCCACTTTTTGCACTGCCACGCTGCGCCTCGTGCCACCCCATGCATCGCGACAGTGTAAATTTGACCAGAAATTGAGTTTTTTTCACTTTGCAGGAAAATTGCACTGCTTTCTCATTTTTCTCAGAGTGAATTCGTTTTCTCATTTTTTGATGTCCAAACTTGGTATTCGACCCTCGAACGTGATCCTGGCTTAATTGTTTGGGCTTCTACTCAGACTTCAAAGCTTAAAAAGGCTCGAATTAGCTCCACGACATCTACATAACTTGGAAATCACTCCTACACGGCATAAAATAAAAAATATGTGCAAAAAACTACTAATTAAAGCTCAACACAAGTAAAGTGTATTGAATTAGAGTGCAATAAGCGATTAAAATACGAGATTATAGCCTACCATCAACACACCACACTTAAACCATTGCTCGTCCTCGAGCAACCAAACTACACCTCACTTTTAAAAATAACTCTCCTAACTCATCACACCAAGAATAATCAACACAGATTAAGCACAATACCGTAACATCCCCGCCTCAAGATTTGACTCAAAATCACCATGCTCGTTTTCACAACCCGCTCACTTACTCTAACACAGAGGTCAACGACATTACCTTTCCTTCGTGAATCAAGTGCCCTCACATATCAATAGAGAGTAGTTACACATATAATAAAGTTTAAGAATAATTAGGAACTGAAGATAGAAAGGATTCAGTCACTTTCAAAAGTAAAATTCATGTGCCACAAAAGACGTACCATAAGCTTGCCCGTAATGTACTACTCTACAAATTGAGCTTATTGAGTCAAGGATCAAGTATGACTTTATTTGGTTGTAATGTAAGTTGTGGGATGGGTAAGATATATTTGGTTATAAGTATGACTACACCTCCCTAAGCACTTTAATACATACAATTTAACCATTCAAAACCCACACTTATGTAAAACTACAACTCCACCTTCACGTCAATATATGTCAACTCTCTACTTCTTTACGCACAATTACATCAAGAATTACCACTATCAAGGAATCCTTTTTTCGCAACCATCCAACTATTTTTTTCATTTCCTTTTTCAAGTCAATTGGCTCTTATTGTTTTTTCAAAACAGTGCACCTTTCTTCTTATTTCAGTAGTTCCACTCAAAAGCCAAACCAACACCCCATACTTTAACTTTTACAAAGTTCATAACAATTTCAAGTGTTCGTGAGAGGTAAGAAGGTTCAAATAGATGGTCAATTCAAATAATTGGGTAAGGCTTGCAATGTGGTTGTCAACGAAACATGATTACAGGCCCAAAAGGGGTCTGTCACGACCCAAAATCTCACCTATCATGATGGCGACTATCTAAATACTAGGTAAGCCGACAACCTCAATAAACCACCACATCTTTTAAGTTGAAAACAAAATATTCAAATTCAGCGGAAGAATCTCACAAATACTAATATAAATCATTCCCAAAACCCGGTGTCACTGAGTACATGAGCATCTATACATTACAAGTCTGGAAAACACGATCTATACTAATCTGAGACCAAATACAGTAAATAAGAGAATAGGGAAGGAGAGACACGGTCTGCGAGACATGGCAGCTACCTCGGAATCTCCGGATAATCAACCACGCAAAGGAAATCAACACCCACTGCGTCCGGGAGCACCTGGATCTGCACACGAAGTGCAGGGTGTAGTATAGGTACAACCACCTCAGTAAGTAATAATAATAAATAAAGAACTGAAAGTAGTGACGAGCTTCACAACTAAGTCCAATTACAGTAATTTCCAACATAGAAAGTAGGCATGCTTGCAAGTTTAGCAATTAAGGCCCCAACAACAATTTCATATCAAGTTCAACTAACACAGGAGATAATATCTCTCAGAAATTTACAACACAGTGATATATGACAACTGTAGTACAATAAGAATGAAATCAAATGCGTCATCTCAAGACCACAATCACTTAACTCTCCCAATTACTCAGCACTCAACACTCGCGCTCAGTATGTACCTGTGCTCACTGGGGGTGTACAGTCTCCGGAGGTGCTCCTTCAGCCCAAGCGCTATAATCCGCACGGACAACTCACATGATGCACGGATAACTCACATGCCATAATATAGTATCTGGATCCACACGGACAACTCACATACTGCACGAACAACTCATGTGCTCTAGTATAATAAATGGATCCGCACGAACAACTCACGTGCTGCACGGACAACTCACGTGCTTCACGGACAACTCACGTGATGCACGGACAACTCACGTGATATAATATAATATCTAACAATCAGGCCCTCGGCCTCACTCAGTCATAAATCTCTCCAGTCTCTTGGGCTCTCAATAATCATGAAACTCAACCCCAACAGAAATGATATCATGTATCAACAAGGAACAACAGAGACTGAGATAAAATAAACAAGTAAACTGTGACTGAGTACAAAATAACAATTTAACAGATAATTCAACATGTGCACGATCTCTATGGTCCCTACACTGCCAGCACATAATCTAAACATGATTTGTGATTCAATTTCTCTACTTCATGGAGAATGTACCTATAACAACAGATTATTCAACTACAGTGTTCCATGGAATTTGACCAAGTCACAATTCCTACGGTGCATGCCCACACACCCGTCACCTCAAAATCGATCACATAATACATAATCTGGGTTTTAATACCCTCAGAACCAGATTTAGAACTGTTACTTACCTCAAACCGTGTAATTCTTTATTATGAAATGCCTTTTCCTCGCAAATCGGCCTCCAAACATCTCTAATTTAACCACAATTAATTCAATTCAGTCAATAAAAATTATAGGAATTAATTCCATACGAAAATACAAATTTTCCATAAAAAATCGAATTTTTCACCCAAAAATCGCCCGTGTGACCCACAACTCAGAACCCGATAAAAGTTATAAAATCCGAAAGTCCATTCAACCACGAATCTAACCATACCAAATTTACTCCAATCCTATATCAAAATCCCTTTCAAAACCTCAAAAATCTAGCCTAAGAACTTTTCTTCATTTTCCCAAATTTTCACCCCAAATCTCAAATTAAATGGTGGAATCAAAGGCATAATCATGGAAATTAACCAAGACTAGATAGGAATCACTTACCCCAAACACCCACGCAAGCATATCTCCAAAAATCGCCTTCTACTGAGCTCCCAATTCATTTTTGTGTTATGAACTCAAAACCCTCGTTTTGGATCTTTTAATTCTGGCTAGATATGCCTTCATCGCGAACGAAACCTCATCCTCGCGTTCGTTTAGAACAATCTGACCGCCCCTCAAATTAACCCTTTGCAAACGCGTCCCAAGCCTCGCGAATGCGAAGCTTCACTGACCCCTCTCTTCGCGAACAGGAAGCTTCGCTGACCCCTCACTTTGCGAACGTGAAGGCCAAATGCACAGGGTCCCCAGTTGCCTCCTCTCTTCTTCGCGAACGCGTCACCCTTCTCGCGTTCGCGATGCGTTCACTGTCCAAACCTTTGCGAACGCGGGCCCCTCTTCGCGAATGCGAAGAACAATTTCTCATCCACCTCTAGGTACACTTCGCGAATGCGAGACCCTCCTCGTGAACGCATAAGAGGAAACCAGAAAAATACACCAGCAGTCTTCAACCACCAAGCCAAGTCCAAAAATGATTCGTCACGCATCCGAAACTTACCCGAGGCCCCCTGGACCTCAACCAAACATACCATCAAGTCACATAACATCATACAAACTTAGTCGAACCCTCAAATCACCTCAGACAAAGCTAAAACCACGAATCATACCCCAATTAAAGCCTAATGAAACTAAGAACTTTCAACTTCTACTTTCAGCGCCGAAACCTATCAAATCAAGTACGATTGACCTCAAATTTTGCACACAAGTCATAAATGACATAACAGACCTATTCCAATTTTCAGAATTGGATTCTGACCCCGATATCAAAAAGTCAACTCCCCGGTCAAACTTCCTAAAAATTCAACATTCGCCATTTCAAGCCTAATTCCACTACGGACCTCCAAATCACAAATCCGGACACGCTCCTAAGTACAAAATCACCCAACAGAGCTAACGAAACCATCAAAATTTAAATCCAAGGTCGTTTACACATAAGTCAACATCCAGTCAACTTTTCCAACTCAATTTTTAATTATGGGACTAACTTGTATGCAGGCGTTAGACCTGGCGAGGCCAGGCAAAGGCCAGGGCGAGGTTCAGTCCGAGTTTTGAAGATTTATTTCGTCTCCTATTTTGACTGGGACTTGACCTACACGTTTAGGTCTTTTCCTACACATATAAATAGACCTAAAAACGCCACTTTTAGAGGTATATTTTAGCGACCGGAGGCAAGAACATCACGTGGACAACTTTTGGAGGAGAAAATCATAGAGTTCTTCATCCCTTTATCTTTTCTTTGTAATTTGTTTATGCAAAATACTTGGAAAATTGTTACTACGAACATGAGTGGCTAAGCACTCTACATTCTAGGGTTATGGTTTACATGATTATTAACGTTTATTAATTACATCTTTGTTAATTCGGATTATCTTCTTATGGTTGTTTCTTTAATTCTAGTTTTCACTTGTGAATTATTGTAGTTACCAATTCACCCTACTATCTATGCTATGCTTGGGAAAGCCGTGTATAGATTAGAGTAGAATCAGAGAGAGCTTGTTTCTGAACCCGTGGCTCGGAGGAAGATTTCGCGGTTAGGATAGGAATATACCTAATAGTCTTGCTTAATTAAATATAGTATTATATTCGTTCATGATAGACTCAATACCATAGGAATATATGATTGATATATTATGGGCAGACGAGTAGTATTGTGGGAACATGCTATTTATATAAACGATCTGGTCAACTAGCAATCATAGATAATTTGGATTAACAGGTGTAATTACGAACTCAATAGGATTGATAAACCGACCACAACCCTGGAATCTATATCTCCCTTGGTTACGTGTTTGAATTTTGTAAAAGTAGTTGTAACAGAAAAGTTAAACTTTTGATCATCTTGGACAGTAAGTTGATTTTAGTTTGCTTAGTTAACTGTTAATCTAACATCTGATTTTTGAGTCATTTTATTACTTGACGGCCATATATACTTGCGTGTACTTGGGGAACCAACAAGTTTTTGGCGCCGTTGCCGGGGAAGCTAGCCTTTGGCTTGTAGCGCCAGCCTAATGCCCGGTTAAGTTGGCCTTTGCCTAGCCTCGTCAGGTCTAACACCTGCATACAAGCCTGGCGTCGCCAGCTTTCTCCTTTTCACTGTTCTCGAGCATACTTTCAACGTTTAAGTATCCCTTTTGCTCTACTTTCATCTCCAATTCACTTACACATAAAATAAATTCCTGGGTTATGGTCGGTTTATCAATCCTATTGAGTTCATAATTACACCTGTTAATCCAAATTATCTATGATTGCTAGTTGACCGGATCATTTATATAAATAGCATGTTCCCACAATACTATCCGTCTAACCATAATATATCAACCCTATATTCCTATGGTCTTGAATCTATCATGAATGAATATAATACGGTATTCAACTAAGCAAGACTGTTAGGTATATTCCTATCCTAACCGCGAAATATTTCCCCGAGCCACGGGTTCAGAAACAAGCTCTCTCCAATTCTACTCTAATCTAAGCACGACTTTTCCAATCATAACATAGATAGTAAATAGAACTCAACTGCTGGCCAAACTATTAAGCAATTATGCACAGAATTAGAGAAACAACCAAAGATGATAACTCGAATTAACGGTATTATAATTAATAAACTTCAATATTCATGACAACCACAACCCTAGAACGTGAAGTTTAGCTCCACATAGACATCGTAGCAAAACAACAAATCATCAAAAAAAGTAAAGATTACTAAGTTTGATGGAAGAAAGATGAAATCTGATAAATTCCGGCCTCCACGGCAGCTCCGTGCTCTCCCTTCGTCTAAAGTCTCTCCAAATCGGTCTCTTTTCTCGCTAAAAATGGTGTTTAATGATTATTTATATGTGTAGGAAAAAACCTAGACAAAACAACCAAGTCCAAAACCAAAAATAAGACAAAACAAGCTCGAAACTAGATTATTGATTGTTTAGTTAAGTTAAGCTTTTATTCGTTATTTGTTCAAGTTTTAATTTTTAGTTTGCTTTATTTGTGATAACGCAGGATCTTCTCTTGAATGCAGAGGAGTAGAAGCGCAAACAATCTCCTTCCTCTTTATCCTGAAATCGAACGAACACTTCATAGAGTGAGGAGGGAAGTTGAAACTAGAACTAGAATTGAAAGAGCGTTTGACATCGTAGTTCAACCACAGCCAGTAGAGATGGCAGGTAATGGAGCGCGTCCGGTGATAGAAGCTGCAAGGCCCAATCTGGCTCTTATGACTCAGGCGATTGTGAAGCCTGATATCACGGGTCACTTTGAACTCAAACAGTATATGGTACAGCTGATTCAGTCCACAAGGTAATATGTGGGTCTATCTCATGAAGACCCACAGAGGCACATTCAGAACTTCCTGGAAATTACAGACACTTACAATTATCCAAACGTTTTCAAGGACTATGTCAGGCTGACATTGTTTCCCTTTTCACTGCTGGGGGAAGCTAAGGAATGGTTACAAAAAGAGCCCGCAAACTCAATCCACAATTGGGATGATCTAGCAAGGAAATTCTTAATCAAGTTTTTTCCCACAAAAAAGACAAAGTCACAGAGGAGCCAGATTCTTGGGTTTCAACAACGAGATGGTGAGACTCTTCAACAAGCTTGGGAAAGATACAAGAAGTTACTCAGAGACTGCCTGCACCATTGTCAGACAGATGAGGTGTTGGGTCGCACTTTCATTGATGGGTTGGACGAGGCATCAAAGATGAATCTTGACTCAGCATGTGGGGGTAGTTGCATGGCAAGACCGTATAGTGAGATCCAGATCCTGCTAAATAATTTTACTGCTAATGATAATAATTGGCAAGAAGATGGGAAACCACAAAGAGCACTTAAACAAAAGGCAGCAGGTTTGATCGAGCTTGATGACTTCTCAGCAATGAGGGTAGATATAGCGAGATTAGCGAATCAGATGAATAAAATGACAATACACCAAGAACAATAGATGCAACATGTGCAATGGATGTCTACTTACTGCGAGTTATGTGGTAAAGGTCACACAAGTGACATATGTCCTATGAATCCTGAATCCATCTACTACGTGGGGCAACAAGCTAGAGGGCCGATGAATCAAAATGCTCAATATGGTAACACATATAATCCGAACTGGAGGAATCATCCTAACTTCTCTTGGGGTGGAAATCAGAATATCAGGCCTCAGGCGAATTACAATCATCCACCTCAACCCCCACAACAAGAAGAGGAGGGTTTGACTGACATGATGAAAAAGCTCTTGATAGACAATAAGCAATTGCGCATAGAATTCAAATATCTAGAGAGGCAGTTTGGGCAAATGGCTAACAATCAGAATACTAGACCCGCTGGAGCTCTTCCAAGTGATACAAAGAGAAATCCTCAAGTCAATGCAGTGACGTTGAGAAATGGGAGAGAGTTGGTAGAAGTGCCTAAGAAGAAAAATGAGCAATCTGGGCTCGAAGAAGAAAGAGTGCCAAAACCTGTAGAGGTAGATGAGAGAAATAAAATAGAGCTTGAGCAGAAATCAGAGAGGGCGCCACCCCCTTTTCCTCAAAGATTGAGAAAGAAGAATGATGACCACGTGTTTCACAAATTCCTAGATATGCTAAAGCAGATACATTTGAACATCCCTTTGGTGGACATGCTCCGTGAGGTCCCAAAATATGCAAAATATATTAAGGACATAGTGGTAAATAAAAGGAGGTTAACTGAGTTTGAGACCGTATCACTTACTGAGGAGTGCACTTCCAGGATTCAACATAAGCTTCCACAAAAGCTTAAGGATCCGGGTAGTTTTACCATCCCCGTAAGGATTGGTGAATTTGACGTGGGTAGAGCCTTGTGTGATTTGGGTGCAAGTATCAATCTGATACCGTTGTCAGTGTTCAAACAATTGGGGTTAGGAGCTCCGAGACCCACCACGGTGATGCTACAGTTAGCTGATAGATCTTATATTTATCCTGAGGGGGTAATTGAGGATGTACTGCTGCAGATTGGGAAGTTTATTTTTCCTGCAGATTTTATCATCCTAGATTACATGGATGATGAGTTAGTTCCTATCATCTTGGGATGACCTATTTTGGCCATAGGAGATGCAATTATCAAAGTCCAAGAAGGTAAGATGATCCTGAGGGTGGATAATGAAAAAGCAGTCTTCAATGTATATTGAGCCATTCAATTGCCTCGTCATTACGAGGACCTGGCCATGATTTCGGTGGTGGAGATAAATGAACTAGCCGTAGAGCCTAGGGCGTTTAAAGAAGATGCACTAGAAAAGGCATTGACATTGTTCAATCACTTGGAACTTGAAGAAGAGGTTGAGGAGATGTTGCACATTCTGGATGCATCGTGTGAATACATAAGAGAAAGAACCCAATTTGAGCCTCTGGATAGGCCAATCGGCCCGCCTCCTAAACCTTCAGTTGAGGAGGCTCCAAAATTGGAACTTAAACCCTTACCATCTCATCTTCATTATGCATATTTAGGAAATTCTAACACTTTACCTGTGATTATTTCTTCTCATTTGTCTGAATTGCAGGAAGAAAAGCTCTTAAGGGTGCTGAGGGAGCACAAACATGTCATTGGTTGGACGGTGTCCGACATAAAAGGTATTAGCCCTGCATTCTGCATGCACAAAATACTCATGGAGGAGGGACACAAGCCTAGCGTGGAGCATCAACGCCGCTTCAATCCAATCATGAAAGAGGTGATAAGAAAAGAAGTAATTAAGTGGCTTAATGCAGGTACAGTATTTCCTATCTCCGATAACAAGTGGGTAAGCCCTGTTCAATGTGTACCTAAAAAGGGGGTATGACTGTTGTAGTAAATGAACAAAATGAATTAGTCCCAACTAGGATTGGGACTGGTTGGAGAATATGCATAGACTATAGGAAGTTGAATAATGCTACACGAAAAGATCACTTCCCTCTCCCCTTCATTGATCAAATGCTTGACAGGTTAGCAGGACAGGAATATTATTGTTTCCTTGATGGCTATTCGGGGTATAATCAGATTGCTATTGCCCCAGAAGATCAGGAAAATACCACCTTTACATGCCCTTATGGCACTTATGCATTTAAGAAAATGCCATTCGGGTTGTGTAATGCACCTGCGACTTTTCAAAGGTATATGATGGATATTTTCACCGATATGGAGGAACAGTTTGTGGAGGTTTTTATGGATGATTTTTCTGTGTTTGGTTCGTCTTTTGATGAATGCTTAACCAATCTTGCTAAAGTGCTTGCCAGGTGCGAGGAGACTAATCTGATACTGAATTGGGAAAAGTGCCATTTTATGGTACGTGAAGGTATAGTGCTGGGACACAAGGTGTCCAAAGATGGACTGGAAGTTGACAAGGCTAAGGTGGAAGCAATTGAAAAGTTTCCACCACCGATTTCAGTAAAAGGAGTTAGGAGTTTTCTGGGACATGCAGGTTTTTATCGCCGATTTATAAAGGATTTCTCAAAAATTTCCTCTCTTTTGTGCAGGTTGTTAGAGAAGGATGTTTCATTCAAGTTTGACGATACTTGTCTGAAAGCATTCGAGGAACTGAAGAAAAAGTTAGTGAGTGCACTAATCATAGTGGCTCATGACTGGAACGAGCCATTTGAGCTGATGTGTGATGCCAGTGATGGTGCAATTGGGGACGTATTGGGCCAGATGAGGAGCAAAATATTTCACTCCATTTACTACGCAAGCAATATTCTCACTCCCGCTCAAATAAATTATACTGTGATAGAAAAGAACTTGCTTGCTGTAGTGTGGGCGTTTGATAAATTTCGGGCCTATTTGGTTGGCACCAAAGTCATCGTCTACACAGACCATGCAACTATCAAGTATTTGTTTGAAAAGAAAGATGCTAAACCAAGGCTAATCCATTGGGTTTTACTCTTGCAGGAATTTGACTTGGAGATCCGAGACCGTAAAGGATCAGAGAATCAAGTGGCTGATCACTTGTCCAGGTTAGAAACTCGGAATCATGTAGTTGAGGGAGATGTCATCAAGGAAACATTCCCGGATGAAAAATTGTTGGCCATTACTGCTGGGGTGGTGCCATGGTATGCAGATTTTGTGAACTATCTGGCAAGTGGTGAGATGCCGCCTGATCTTGAACCTTATGCTAAAAAGAAGTTCTTGCGAGATGTGAGGTCATATGTGTGGGATGAGCCATTCCTGTTCAGATCTTGTATTGATCAGCTAATGAGAAAATGTGTGCCCGAATCTGAAATAAATGCTATCTTACATGAATGTCATGCATCGCCCTACGGTGGTCATCATGCGGGTGACAAAACAGCAGCTAAGGTATTGCAATCGGGTTTCTATTGGCCTAAGGTGTTTAAAGACACCCATGAGTTCGTGAGAAGATGTGATAGGTGCCAGAGAACAGGAACAATTACAAAAAGGCATGAGATGCCATTGCACGGTATTATGGAGGTTGAAATTTTTGATGTTTGGGAAATTGATTTTATGGGTCCGTTTCCCTCGTCCAATGGGTATAAGTACATTTTGGTGGTCGTTGATTATGTGTCGAAGTGGGTGGAGGCCATAGCTCTTCCTACCAATGATGCCAAGGTTGTGATTAAGTTTGTGAAAAAGCATATATTTACAAGGTTCGACACTCCGAGAGTGATGATAAGTGATGGGGGCACCCATTTTTGTAACAAGCTCTTGGACAATGTCTTAGCGCAATATGGGGTCAAACATAAAGTTGCAACCGCTTACCATCCTCAGACTAGTGGGCAAGTTGAAGTCTCAAATAGAGAGATAAAGCAGATCCTGGAGAAGACGGTTAGTGCAAGTAGGAAATATTGGGCTGCAAAGCTTGA
This sequence comes from Nicotiana tomentosiformis, assembly GCF_000390325.3. Lineage (NCBI taxonomy): Eukaryota > Viridiplantae > Streptophyta > Magnoliopsida > Solanales > Solanaceae > Nicotiana > Nicotiana tomentosiformis. The sequence goes on from NC_090814.1 coordinate 89,947,132, forward strand.
TGATGCTCTATGGGCATACCAGACCGCCTACAAAACTCCAATCGGAACCTCCCCTTACAAGCTGGTTTATGGGAAAGCATGCCATTTACCAGCGGAACTTGAGCACACGGCTTATTGGGTAATAAAAAAGTTTAACTTTGATACAGACTTAGCGGGTAAAAAGCGGTTGATGCAATTGAACGAGCTTGATGAGTTTCGCTTGAATGCGTATGAGAATGCCAAGTTATATAAAGAAAAGACCAAGCGTTGGCATGATAAGCATATTCAGCATCACGAGTTCGAACCGGGCCAATTAGTTCTCTTGTTCAATTCGAGGTTGAGACTCTTTCCGGGGAAGCTCAAATCGAGATGGTCGGGTCCGTTTGAGGTAGTAAGAGTCACTCCACATGGTGCAATTGAGCTGCGCGTCTTAGGTGGCGAGAGAACGTTCTTAGTGAATGGACAAAGAGTAAAGCACTATTATGGATGTGACTTTGATTGTCAGAATTCAAAGGTGTTACTTGCTAATGATTAGACGAGATTCTGTGTCGTGCCGCGATGTTAAATTAGGCACTTGTTGGGAGGCAACCCATCTTTACTGCTTTCTTTTATTTTTTTATTTTTATTTTTTTAATCTTATTATTGTTGTAAGGTTGTTTTTGTTTTATAGGATTATAAGAATAGGAAGAATAGCCATTGGAAGAACGCAAAAGCAAGCTAGATGGTGAGAACTAAGTGTGGGGTGCCCACATAAAGGATCATTCTTGGGGGAAGTCTGAGTACCCCGTGAGCCGCTATTGTTTCGGCCTTTGACCTTTCAGGGAGTTTCTTGTCCACCCTTGTTATTGTTTTGCTTTATTTGTGCATTGGGGACACTGCACTCTTTTAAGTGTGGGTTGGGAGAAGTCTCTAGATAATTAGTAGTAGGATGTAGAAAAATGTTAACTTCTTATTTTTGTTTTCGTAGTTGTGTAGTATTTTAGTAGGATTAAAAAAAATCGAGAAAAAAGGGTAGAAAAATTGGACTCTTCCCGATGATGGATCTCCTAGACAGTTTTCTTGAGGGATTTAAGTCAAAAGAAAAAAGGCACAAAGATTTTCTTTGTAGGTAGTGTAGTAATTCCCCCTTGGTTTTTCTTTGTGCCGCGGTTATTTTTCAAGGATTTTGTTTGAACCGGGTGTAGGTAGTTTTATTTTTTTAGGAGAGGAGCCATGGTGATGTGAATTTAATTGAAGTAATATCTCTTGACTTTGTTATACCTTGAGAATAGTGAGTATTTTGGTTGTGACGCTTAGGCTCAGTTTTTTTACTCTTGTATAAGTACCTTAAATTGTATAATCCTAAATTTGCTTAACTGCTTTGACTAGAGTGTCTTGATAAGTCCAATCCTGAGTGAGTTATGTATCATGTGTGCGTGAGGTTTGTATGTTATTCTGTGCATTGCATTTGATGTCTAGAATTTGCCCCGTGTGTTTACAAAGCAAAATAGTAGTTTTGTTCAGTCTTGGAAGTGATATAGGTGTTTCTTTGTTGAGCCAAATATATATATTTTACCCACCTAATTGTTATGTATCACAGTTAACCCCGTTGAGCCTGTAATCCTGTTTCTTTGGCAACCACATTACAAGCTTTACCCATTTGTTTGAATTAACCGTCTAGTTGAACCTTTTCACCTCTCATGAGCACTTAAATTGTTATAAACTTTGTACAAGTTAAAGTTTGGGATGGTTCGTTTGGCTTTTGAGTGGAACTAATGAAATAAGAAGAAATGTGCACTGTTTGGAAGAAAAAAATAAAAGCCACTTGAATTGAAAAAGAAAGAGAGGAAAAAAATAGTTGAATTGCTGTGAAAAATATTCCTTGATAGTGGTGACTCTTTATGTAATTGTGCTTAAAGAAGTATGGAGTTAATATACATTGATGTGAAGGTGGGGTTATGGTTTGACATAAGTATGGGTTAAAATGTTAAAGTATATGTATTAATGTGCTTAGGGAGGTGTAGTCACTCATATCCAAATGTATCCTACCCGACCCGCAACCTACATTACAACCAATGAAAGTCCTACTTGATCCTAGACTGAATGAGCTCGATTAGTCGAGTATTACACTACGGGCAAGCCTATGGTGCATCTTTTGTAGCATATGAATGTTATTTCTGAGAGTGAGTGAATTCTTTCTAACTTGAGTTCCTAATTGTTCTTAAAATTTTATTGTGTGTGGAACTACTTTCTTTTGTTATGTGAGGGCACTTGATTCATGAAGGAAAGGTAATGTCATTGACCTCTATATTAGAGTAAGTGAGTGAGTTGTGAAATAATGCATGGTATTTGTGAGTCAAATCTTGAGGTGAATATGTTACACCCTTGTGCTTAGTCTATTTTAAAGATTCTTGGTATAATGAGTTAAGGGAGTTGCTTAATAGATTGTGTCTATAACTGTAGTTTGATGCTCGAGGACGAGCAATGTTTAAGTGTGGGTTATTGATGTGTGGCTATAATTCCATAGTTTCGTACATTATTTGAGTTGCTTTATGTGTAGGTGAATTGGAGATGAAAGTAGAGCAAAAGGGATACTTAAACGTTGAAAGTGTGCTCGAGAACAGTGTAAAGGAGAAAGCTGGCGGCGCCAGGCTTGTATGCAGGCGTTAGACTTGGCAAGGCCAGGCAAAGGCCAGCTTAACCAGGCGTTAGGCTGGCGCTGCAAGGCAAAGGCCAGCTTAACCAAGCGTTAGCCTGGCGACGCCAAGCCTAGGGCGAGGTTCAGTCCGAGTTTTGAAGATTTATTTCGTCTCCTGGTTTGACTGGGACTTGACCTACACGTTTAGGTCTTTTCCTACACATATAAATAGACCTAAAAATTCCACTTTGAGAGGGTTTTTTGGCGACCGGAGGCAAGAACATCACGTGGACAACTTTTGGAGGAGAAAATCATAAAGTTCTTCATCCCTTTATCTTTTCTTTGTAATTTTTTTATGAAAAATACTTGGAAAATTGTTACTACGAACATGAGTGGCTAAGCACTCTACGTTATAGGGTTGTGGTTGACATAATTATTAACGTTTATTAATTAAATCTTCGTTAATTCGGATTATCATCTTGTGGTTGTTTCTTTAATTCTAGTTTTCACTTGTGAATTGTTGTAGCTACCAATTCACCCTACTATCTATGCTATGCT